>NC_079378.1:12902500-12984659 GCF_021018895.1 Seriola aureovittata | reverse complement strand
AATTTTTATGCCTTAGTATACGATGACGTTTTATGCCTTAGTATACGATGACGTTTTATGCCTTACCTTCTCTGATGTTTTTATGACTTTTTAGGCCTTACTATACTATGACGCTTTTATCACTTTTTACGCCTTACTATACTATGTCATTTTCATGCCTTACAATACTATGACGTTTTTATCATTTTTATGCCTTACATACTATGATGTTTTTAACACTTTGTATGCCTTACTATACTATGATGTTTTATGCCTTACTATACTATGATGTTTTTAACACTTCATATGCCTTACTATACTATGATGTTTTTATGACTTTTTAGGCCTTACTATACTATGTCGTTTTATGCCTTACTCTACTATGACATTTTCATCAATTTTTATGCCTTACCATACTATGACGTTTTATGCATTAATATACTATGATGTTTTTATGACATTATATGCCTTACTATTACTATGACGTTTTATGTCTTAATACACTATGACGTTTTTATCACTTTTTATGCCTTACTATACTATGTCATTTTATGCCTTACTATAATATGACGTTTTTATCACTTTTCATGCCTTACAATACTATCACGTTTTTTATCACTTTTCATGCCTTACAATACTATGACGTTTTTATCACTTTTTATGCCTTACTATACTATGATGTTTTATGCCTTACTATACTATGATGTTTTTATGACATTATATGCCTGACTATACTGACGTTTTTATCACTTTTCATGCCTTACTATAATATGATGTTTTTATCACTTTTTATGCCTTACTATACTATGATGTTTTTATCACTTTTTATGCATTACTATACTATGACGTTTTTATGACTTTTTATGCCTTACTATACTATGACGTTTTTATCACTTTTTATGCCTTACTATACTATGACTATTTTATGACTTTTTATGCCTTACTATACTATGATGTTTTTATCACTTTTTATGCCTTACTATACTATGATGTTTTTAACACTTCATATGCCTTACTATAATATGATGTTTTTATCACTTTTTATGCCTTACTATACTATGATGTTTTTAACACTTTTTATGCCTTACTATACTATGACGTTTTATGCCTTACTAAACTATGATGTTTTTTTTTTTTTATCACTTTTTATGCCTTACTATACTATGACGATTTATGCCTTAATATACTATGACTTTTTATGTCTTAATATACTATGACGTTTTTATCACTTTTTATGCCTTACAATACTATGACTTTTTATGTCTTAATACACTATGACGTTTTTATGACTTTTTAGGCCTTACTATACTATGACGTTTTATGCCTTACTATTACTATGACGTTTTTATGACTTTTTATGCCTTACTATACTATGATGTTTTTATTACTTTTCATGCCTTACTATACTATGATGTTTTTATCACTTTTTATGCCTTACTATACTATGACGTTTTATGCCTTAATATACTATGACGTTTTATGTCTTAATATACTATGACGTTTTTATCATTTTTATGCCTTACTATACTATGATGTTTTTATCACTTTTTATGCCTTACTATACTATGATGGTTTTTATCACTTTTTTTGCCTTACTATATACTATGATGTTTTATGCCTTACCATACTATGACGTTTTTATCACTCTTTATGCCTTACTATACTATGATGTTTTATGCCTTACTATACTATGATGTTTTTATGACATTATATGCCTTACTATACTAACGTTTTTTATCACTTTTCATGCCTTACAATACTATGACGTTTTTATCACTTTTTACGACTTACAATACTATGACTTTTTTATCACTTTTTACGCCTTACTATACTATGATGTTTTTATCACTTTTTATGCCTTACTATACTATGACGTTTTATGCATTAATATACTATGACGTTTTTATCACTTCTTATGCCTTACTATACTATGACTATTTTATGACTTTTTATGCCTTACTATACTATGACGTTTTTATCACTTTTTATGCCTACTATACTATGACTATTTTATGACTTTTTATACCTTACTATACTATGATGTTTTTATTACTTTTTTATGCCTTACTCTACTATGACATTTTCATCAATTTTTATGCCTTACCTTCTCTGATGTTTTTATCACTTTTTATGCCTTACTATACTATGACGTTTTCATGAGTTTTTATTATGCCTTACTATACTATGAAGTTTTTATCACTTTTTATGCCTTAGTATACGATGACGTTTTTATCACTTTTCATGCCTTACTATACTATGAAGTTTTTATCACTTTTTATGCCTTAGTATACTATGATGTTTTTATTACTTTTCATGCCTTACTATACTATGACGTTTTAATGCCTTACTATACTATGATGTTTTTATCACTTTTTATACCTTACTATACTATGATGTTTTTATCACTTTTTATGCCTTACTATACTATGATGTTTTTAACACTTTGTATGCCTTACTATACTATGTCGTTTTATGCCTTACTAAACTATGATGTTTTTAACACTTTTTATGCCTTACTATACTATGACGTTTTATGCCTTAATATACTATGACGTTTTATGTCTTAATATACTATGACGTTTTTATCACTTTTTATGCCTTACTATACTATGATGTTTTATCACTTTTTATGCCTTACTATACTATGATGTTTTTATCACTTTTTATGCCTTACTATACTATGATGTTTTTAACACTTTGTATGCCTTACTATACTATGTCGTTTTATGCCTTACTAAACTATGATGTTTTTAACACTTTTTATGCCTTACTATACTATGACGTTTTATGCATTAATATACTATGACGTTTTTATCACTTCTTATGCCTTACTATACTATGACTATTTTATGACTTTTTATGCCTTACTATACTATGACGCTTTTATCACTTTTTATGTCTTAGTATACTATGACGTTTTCATGCCTTACAATACTATGACGTTTTTATCACATTTTATGCCTTACTATACTATGACGTTTTATGCATTAATATACTATGACGTTTTTATCACTTCTTATGCCTTACTATACTATGACTATTTTATGACTTTTTATGCCTTACTATACTATGACGCTTTTATCACTTTTTATGTCTTAGTATACTATGACGTTTTCATGCCTTACAATACTATGACGTTTTTATCACTTTTTATGCCTTACTATACTATGACGTTTTATGCCTTACCATACTATGACGTTTTTATCACTTTTTATGCCTTACTATACTATGACTATTTTATGACTTTTTATGCCTTACTATACTATGATGTTTTTATCACTTTTTATGCCTTACTATACTATGATGTTTTTAACACTTTTTATGCCTTACTATACTATGATGTTTTATGCCTTACCATACGATGACGTTTTTATCACTTTTTATGCCTTACTATACTATGTCATTTTCATGCCTTACTATACTATGACGTTTTTATCACTTTTTATGCCTTACTATACTATGATGTTTTATGCCTTACTATACTATGATGTTTTTATGACTTTTTATGCCTTACTTACTATACTATGACGTTTTTATGACTTTTTAGGCCTTACTATACTATGATGTTTTATGCCTTACCATACTATGACGTTTTTATCACTTTTTATGCCTTACTATACTATGATGTTTTATGCCTTACTATACTATGATGTTTTTATGACATTATATGCCTTACTATACTAACGTTTTTTATCACTTTTCATGCCTTACAATACTATGACGTTTTTATCACTTTTTATGACTTACTATACTATGATTTTTTATCACTTTTTACGCCTTACTATACTATGATGTTTTTATCACTTTTTATGCCTTAGTATACTATGACGTTTTATGCCTTAATATACTATGATGTTTTTATCACTTTTTATGCCTTACTATATTATGATGTTTTTTTATCACTTTTTATGCCTTACTCTACTATGACATTTTCATCAATTTTTATGCCTTACCTTCTCTGATGTTTTTATCACTTTTTATGCCTTACTATACTATGATGTTTTTATCACTTTTTATGCCTTACTATACTATGACGCTTTTATCACTTTTGATGTCTTAGTATACTATGACGTTTTCATGCCTTACAATACTATGACGTTTTTATCACTTTTTATGCCTTACTATACTATGACGTTTTATGCATTAATATACTATGATGTTTTTTATCACTTCTTATGCCTTACTATACTATGACTATTTTATGACTTTTTATGCCTTACTATACTATGACGTTTTTATCACTTCTTATGCCTTACTATACTATGACTATTTTATGACTTTTTATGCCTTACTATACTATGATGTTTTTATCACTTTTTATGCCTTACTCTACTATGACATTTTCATCAATTTTTATGCCTTACCTTCTCTGATGTTTTTATCACTTTTTATGCCTTACTATACTAAGATGTTTTTATGACTTTTTATGCCTTACTATACTATGATGTTTTTATCACTTTTTATGCCTTACTATACTATGATGTTTTTATCACTTTTTATGCCTTACTGTAATATGTCATTTTCATGCCTCACTATACTATCATGTTTTTATCACTTTTTATACCTTACTATACTATGTCATTTTCATAACTGAATTTACTTCATCGTTTTCATGACTTTTTATGCCTTACTATACTATGATGTTTTATGACATTATATGCCTTACTATACTATGATGTTTTTATCACTTTTTATGACTTACTATACTATGTCATTTTCATGCCTTACTATACTAAGACGTTTTTATCACTTTTTATGCCTTACTATACTATGATGTTTTTAACACTTTGTATGCCTTACTATACTATGACGTTTTATGCCTTACTAAACTATGATGTTTTTAACACTTTTTATGCCTTACTATACTATGACGTTTTATGCCTTAATATACTATGACGTTTTATGTCTTACTATACTATGATGTTTTTATCACTTTTTACGCCGTACAATACTATGATGTTTTTATCACTTTTTATGCCTTAGTATACTATGACGTTTTATGCCTTAATATACTATGACGTTTTTATGACTTTTTATGCCTTACTATACTATGATGTTTTTATCACTTTTTATGCCTTACTATATTATGATGTTTTTATCACTTTTTATGCCTTACTATACTATGACGTTTTCATGAGTTTTTATGCCTTACTATACTATGAAGTTTTTATCACTTTTTATGCCTTAGTATACGATGACGTTTTTATCACTTTTCATGCCATACTATACTATGACGTTTTATGCCTTAATATACTATGATGTTTTTATTACTTTTCATGCCTTACTATACTATGTCATTTTAATGCCTTACTATACTATTACGTTTTTATCACTTTTTATTCCTTACTATACTATGACGTTTTTATCACTTTTTATGCCTTAGTATACTATGACGTTTTCATGCCTTACAATACTATGAAGTTTTTATCAATTTTTACGCCTTACTATACTATGATGTTTTATGCCGTACCATACTATGACGTTTTTATCACTTTTTATGCCTTACTATACTATGACTCTTTATGCCTTACTATACTATGATGTTTTTATCACTTTTTATGCCTTACTGTAATATGTCATTTTCATGCCTCACTATACTATCATGTTTTTATCACTTTTTATACCTTACTATACTATGTCATTTTCATAACTGAATTTACTTCATCGTTTTTATCACTTTTTACGACTTACAATACTATGACTTTTTTATCACTTTTTACGCCTTACTATACTATGATGTTTTTATCACTTTTTATGCCTTACTATACCATGTCATTTTCATGCCTTACTATACTAAGACGTTTTTATCACTTTTTATGCCTTAATATCCTATGACGTTTTCATCACTTTTCATGCCTTACTATACTATGATGTTTTTATCACTTTTTATGCCTTACTATACTATGATGTTTTTAACACTTTGTATGCCTTACTATACTATGACGTTTTATGCCTTAATATACTATGATGTTTTTAACACTTTTTATGCCTTACTATACTATGACGTTTTATGCCTTAATATACTATGACGTTTTATGTCTTACTATACTATGATGTTTTTATCACTTTTTATGCCTTACTATACTATGACGTTTTCATGCCTTACAATACTATGATGTTTTTATCACTTTTTATGCCTTACTATACTATGATGTTTTTATCACTTTTTATGCCTTACTATACTATGATGTTTTTAACACTTTGTATGCCTTACTATACTATGACGTTTTATGCATTAATATACCATGACGTTTTTATCACTTCTTATGCCTTACTATACTATGACTATTTTATGACTTTTTATGCCTTACCATACTATGACGTTTTTATCACTTTTTATGCCTTACTATGACGTTTTATGCATTAATATACTATGACGTTTTTATCACTTCTTATGCCTTACTATACTATGACTTTTTTATCACTTTTTATGACTTTTTTATCACTTTTTATGCCATACTATACTATGATGTTTTTATCACTTTTTATGCCTTACTATACTATGATGTTTTTAACACTTCTTATGCCTTACTATACTATGACTATTTTATGACTTTTTATGCCTTACTATACTATGATGTTTTTATCACTTTTTATGCCTTACTATACTATGTCATTTTCATGCCTTACTATACTAAGACGTTTTTATCACTTTTTATGCCTTAATATCCTATGACGTTTTCATCACTTTTCATGCCTTACTATACTATGATGTTTTTAACACTTTGTATGCCTTACTATACTATGACGTTTTATGCCTTACTAAACTATGATGTTTTTAACACTTTTTATGCCTTACTATACTATGACGTTTTATGCCTTAATATACTATGACGTTTTATGTCTTACTATACTATGATGTTTTTATCACTTTTTATGCCTTACTATACTATGACGTTTTCATGCCTTACAATACTATGACGTTTTTATCACTTTTTATGCCTTACTATACTATGATGTTTTTATCACTTTTTATGCCTTACTATACTATGATGTTTTTAACACTTTGTATGCCTTACTATACTATGACGTTTTATGCATTAATATACTATGACGTTTTTATCACTTCTTATGCCTTACTATACTATGACTATTTTATGACTTTTTATGCCTTACCATACTATGACGTTTTTATCACTTTTTATGCCTTACTATACTATGACGTTTTATGCATTAATATACTATGACGTTTTTATCACTTCTTATGCCTTACTATACTATGACTATTTTATGACTTTTTATGCCTTACTATACTATGATGTTTTTATCACTTTTTATGCCTTACTATACTATGATGTTTTTAACACTTCTTATGCCTTTACTATTTTTTTTTTTTATATATTTTTTGGGGCTTTTGTGCCTTTATTGGACAGGATAGTGGAGAGAGACAGGAAATGGGGAGGCAGAGAGAGGGGGAATGACATGCAGTAAAGGCCGTCCGATGCGGGACTTGAACCGGGGCCAACTGCAGCGAGGACTGTAGCCTCTACACATGGGGCGTCTGCTTAGACCACTACGCCACACGACGCCCCATACTATGATGTTTTTATCACTTTTTATGCCTTACTATACTATGATGTTTTATGCCTTACTAAACTATGATGTTTTTAACACTTTTTATGCCTTACTATACTATGACGATTTATGCCTTAATATACTATGACGTTTTATGTCTTAATATACTATGACGTTTTTATCACTTTTTATGCCTTACTATACTATGATGTTTTTATCACTTTTTATGCCTTACTATACTATGATGTTTTATGACATTATATGCCTTACTATACTATGATGTTTTTATCACTTTTTATGCCTTACTATACTATGTCATTTTCATGCCTTACTATACTAAGACGTTTTTATCACTTTTTATGCCTTAATATCCTATGATGTTTTCATCACTTTTCATGCCTTACTATACTATGATGTTTTTATCACTTTTTATGCCTTACTATACTATGATGTTTTTAACACTTTGTATGCCTTACTATACTATGACGTTTTATGCCTTACTAAACTATGATGTTTTTAACACTTTTTATGCCTTACTATACTATGACGTTTTATGCATTAACATACTATGACGTTTTTATCACTTCTTATGCCTTACTATACTATGATGTTTTTAACACTTCATATGCCTTACTATACTATGATGTTTTTATCACTTTTTATGCCTTACTGTAATATGTCATTTTCATGCCTCACTATACTATCATGTTTTTATCACTTTTTATACCTTACTATACTATGTCATTTTCATAACTGAATTTACTTCATCGTTTTCATGACTTTTTATGCCTTACTATACTATGATGTTTTTATCACTTTTTATGCCTTACTATACTATGATGTTTTTATCACTTTTTATGCCTTACTATACTATGATGTTTTTATCACTTTTTATGCCTTACTATACTATGATGTTTTTAACACTTTGTATGCCTTACTATACTATGACGTTTTATGCATTAATATACTATGACGTTTTTATCACTTCTTATGCCTTACTATACTATGACTATTTTATGACTTTTTATGCCTTACTATACTATGATTTTTTTATCACTTTTTATGCCTTACTATACTATGATGTTTTTAACACTTCATATGCCTTACTATACTATGATGTTTTTATCACTTTTTATGCCTTACTGTAATATGTCATTTTCATGCCTCACTATACTATCATGTTTTTATCACTTTTTATACCTTACTATACTATGTCATTTTCATAACTGAATTTACTTCATCGTTTTCATGACTTTTTATGCCTTACTATACTATGATGTTTTATGACATTATATGCCTTACTATACTATGATGTTTTTATCACTTTTTATGCCTTACTATACTATGATGTTATTATCACTTTTTATGCCTTACTATACTGTCATTTTCATGCCTTACAATGCTGTGACGTTTTTATCACTTTTTACCCCATACCATACTATGACGTTTTTATGCCTTACTGTACAATGATGTTTTATGCCTTAATATACTACGACGTTTTTATCACTTTTTATGCCTTACTATACTATGACATTTTTATCACTTTTTATGCTTTACCTATACTATGCTGTTTTTATGCCTTACTGTCTATGATGTTTTTATGCCTTACTATACTATGACATTTTTATGAATTTTTATGCCTTATTATACTATGACCTTTTTATGACTTTTTATGCCTTTCTGTACTATTACTTTTTTTTATCATGTTTAATGCCTTATTATACTATGATGTTTTCATCACTTTTAACACCTTATTAAACTTTGAAGTTTATGACAATATATGCCTTACTATACTATATTGTTTTGATCACTTTTTATTTCTTATTATATTGACTTTTTATGCCTGACTGTACTATGACATTTTTATAAATTTTTTATGCCTGACTGTACTATGAAGTCCAATGCCTTACTAAAGTATCACCTTTTTATCACTTTTTATGCCTTACTATACTATGACATTTTTATCACTTTTTATGCCTTACCTATACTATGTCATTTTGATTTTTTATGCCTTATTATACCGACATTATCACTCTTTATGCCTAACTATCTGACGTTTTCATACCTTAGTATAGTGAGTCTTTTAGTCTTGCTATACTATGACATTTTATGATCGTTCATGCCTTACATTTACTGACTTTTTGCTTTGCTTCAATAAAGAAAAAAAACACAAAAACACAAAACGCACGAAAAAAAAATCAAACACAGCAACTGTTGAGTGATCACTTCTATTGTGAGAGTCAATTAAGTTTAGAGAGATCGTTTATATTCATGTCTCAAATAATATGTGAGTGAATAATGTGAGTTGTCCCATCACTAAAGCAAATTTGGGGAAAAAATGAGAATCCGTTTTTTAAAATGTTTTAATAATATTAAGAAGTCCAGTCAAAACATTCTTGACATTGCATCAGTCACAGTAGCAAGATTTCTTTTCTTTTTATTTTTAGTAATCAAACATAACATTCAACATTCATTCATTTCTCCTTCGTACAGGTCATCTGTAGAGCAAAAAGACACATTGAATATTCAGGGGTATGTGTAAGTGCTACGAAAATGAAAAGTGCAAATGTATCCACTGTTCTAACAGCAAGTGAATGCAGCAGAAGAGTCTAGGCTTGTGAGCTGGGATAAACATTATTTAAAATACAAAATCTGTTTGTAAGAATTGATGCATAACAATACAAACAGTATTCAAAAATATACTTATCATAACTGGTGTTAAAGCCAAGATTCATAAAGAACACTATGAATGTGTTGAGTGGCTGATTTGTAAACTGAGGCTGATTCACTGTAACTCTGTCATTATTCAGGAATGTTGGAAGCTGTGAACGCAGCATAATGGACTTCTCTCACACCCACATCTCAGGTGCTTCACACCAACTGGAGTGGTTTATTCATACTGCAGAGTTTCCTTTAACCTTTAACCAGAGAGGATAGAAAGAGTAAAGACATAACTGAGGTGAAATTATTTGTCTTCACTCACATCAACCACCAAATTATTAAATCTACCTGAGCAAGAAACTGAGTGCTAAACAAAGGTATTGTATATTTTGGTCCTCATGAATTTATGAAGCAAATGCGAAGATTAACGGACATCTGGTTAAGTATTAATGAAGCTGATGATCACAGAGTCTGGGCAGATGTTCACAGTTGGAAACTGATCAACAGCTATTCTGGATTAAAATAATTAAAATGTAATTGTCATTTTAAAGTTGATTGGGAATTTTGTCTCCATGTATCTTGGTGGTATTCCCAAACATGGCCAGGCCTGTGCCTGAGGTTAGAGGTCAAGGGTCACAGGTCATCACTGGCCCTTCTTGGGTGAGTCAGGGATGCTCTCCATCAGTGGGGTGAAGCTGGTGAGCAGGGTGTGGCGTTCATACTGCTTGGTCTGCCTGAATTTGGTGTCGGTGCCGTGGAGCCTGTCCAGCACACCGAAGACCCCAAAACACTGGTTGAACCTGGAGCCAGGAAGGACGTGAGTACAATTATTAAGGAGGGAGATTCTACACATGAATGAAAACTAACATTTAAAACACTGGGATCACTGGGACAAGTTATCACAGTCATTCATGAAGAAAAGACCCTTAAAAGTAAAGTGTATATTCTTTCGCTACAAGAAACCAACACTGAAGTAACAAATGGTTCTGTCTAGCAAAGGTCCTTTGTCTCATAAAGCTCTCTCTTGTCCAAACAATATTAGAAACGTATCAATGAGCCACATCATTCCACTAGATGGCATGTTCCTCATTACTATGCAAAACACACACTGTAGTTTATTTTGAGTTAATCCCACCCTTCTCCTGTAAATAGTCACTAGACTAACAAAAGTTTATTAATCTGCAGCTGAAAAGGGTCCCAGATAAATATGGTGTTCAGTCCTGTTTGAGAAACATTTGCTTAAGCAAATGTCTGAGAAAATGATTTAGCCTTGAAAAAAAAAATGAAACTATATATTCATGACCCGTTTTTAAAGATTAACATCTTCTGTAGGAACCAATGGAAATGGAAGTCAGGCAGAACTGAAACACAGATTCACACCAGCCAATTCACATTGGCCGGTGACATACACAGTATGTCACCGGCCAATAAGTTTCAACTGATTTTATGTCCCTACACGTTCAGGAGTTTATGTTTCATGCTGAGAGAAGATACAGTAAACAACGTCCTTCTGAGACAAGCACAATAACAAAGTCTCTAAAACTGATGGTATCAAGTTTTAAATATTCAACAGTTATATATTCCTGGATTTTTAAAGAATAAAATACTTTAAAAAAAATTAATAAAAATTATAGACAATTAAATCCCATTAGAAGCACTCCTGGAGGAGTGGGCAGGCGGACTCACCTGAGGTGGTGGAAGTCATGGAACTCTGGGGAGGGCAGGAAGGGGAGGTGGTATCCACAGTGGGAGATGGTGGTGCTGACCAGAGCCAGACAGTACCAGAGGGTGGTGGTTGACAGGTGGGAGCCCAGGATCACGGGTCCGATCACCACTGGCAGCGTGTTGGAGATCTAACAGCAAAGAAGAAGACTTTTAAAATCCTAACCAGAGGTGAAATAGACTCAGCATCACACTTTCAACAGCTGATCCAAGCTGTAGACAAGCACAGTGAGTTCAGATTTGTTTTCAGGATCGGGTTTGTGCAGATTCCAGATGTGAAAAGGAAACACGTGATTTATCTGTGACAGCTGCAGCTTGTTTGAGACTCAATGAGGAGAGAAGATCCTACACTGATCTGTTTTACACAATACCACTGCAGACTCGCCAGATCAGGGATATAAATTATCTCTAAATAATTTGCAGTAATCTGACATTGACAGTGAAATAAATACTATAATGCTCAAATCCAGAGAGGCCAAGAATGTGGCAGAGGCAGATATAGAAGATGAAGTGAAAAGCAGGAGGGGATCATTCACCACATGCTCCAGAGGATGAGCGTAGATGGAGACGACTCCGATGGGAGCGGTCCACTCGTGGTGCTGCTTGTGGAAATGCTTGTAGAGGCCGGGCTGGTGGAACAGCCTGAGAGAGAAGAAGACGAGGAAGATGATGATGAAAATAACTGATCACTGATACATTTTTTGACAAGAATAAAAGTTAACAGCCGTGCCAGTGGCTCTGTCAGGCCATCAATTTTCTTCACGTTCACACCCGTCACTCTTACCACTAGGTGGCAGTAATTCAAATGAACGATACTTACCTGTGTGAGTAGTAAAACATGACTTCCTCTAACATGGAAAAGATGGCCAGCTCTGCCAGGGCCCAGTGGAAGGTGGGCAGCTCAGGGCCACAGGGGTCCCCCCTCCAGGACATCAGGTGGTAACACACCACCACCATGGGCCCAGAGATGAACACCTGGTTGAAGATGACAGACTTGACTGCATGGCGAAGCTTAGCTGGATCCACCTGGAGAATGAGGGAAGAGGTCAATACTAGCTACAATCTCTAAAAGTAAGCATTATCATGTGTGACAGTATTTCTGTTGGAATTATTTTAAAATGAATGATAAATATACTTATTTTGCATTAAATGACATTCATTTGGAAAACTTGCTGTCATTTTGTGACTTTCAAGCTCAAAAGTTTTTGGTTTATTTTGAGAAATAAGAAGACAACTAGATGTATACTTAAACATTTAAAGTCTGGTCTGAGAGATCAGTCTCTGACAAGTTTTAAGGCTCATATCAGAATTAATTTGAATGGCTTTCAAGTGATTTCTTAAATTATCTCCCTCATCTTAATTTTTTTAATTTACTTTATTATCTTCATTTTACTCTGTTACTTATATTTACTTTTTTACTTGATATTTTAATATTGTTTGATATATCATGCATTTCCAAAATAAAGTAAATAAAGATTATTATTTGAATTTAAACAAGATCTAAGTGTTTTAATGGTGCTGTTTGGTGAGTACGCTTTAAAACAAGATGTAAGAGTGTATGTTCTGCACAGAAAAAGTCACGTTTCTATGTTTACAAGTTAGAATCAATATCAGGAGCTCAAACAGCGGGAAAAAATTTATAGTAAATTACCTTCGAAAATTCAGACACGCTAATGAAAACTTCTTGAATCAGATTTTTTAAAAGGAGGCTCGAGTTTGTGTGTACATGACAATCGCCATTACTTTTTATCATTAAACTTTGTACCCTGGTTATAAACACATGGACATATCAGGAGCTTTGTGGGAGTGTGTTTGTGTGAGCACATGTGCTGTTTGTGTATGAAGTTTACATATATTAACTGTTTTGTAACGACACGTGTGTTTCATAAAGTACAAACACAACAGCCTAAGAACTGACCTTTTTCAGCACATTATGATTTGTCATAGGAGGAAAGGCACAGATGCTGTTTTCAAGTGTCACAATAAGAAACACCAGGACCCTGAAACTGAAGCAGCTGAATGGAATTAATTAATTTCATTAATTTTATTGTTCTTTTCCCACGTGTCAAAATGTCTTGTGTGATAAAGCTGTAAAACACAGGTTGTCCTGTTTACAGTGACAGATAACCTATACCCTGCAGTACAGTCTCTGTTAGTGATTGATTTGATTTATTTGCTATAGTGAACTGAACAGACACCAACAGCTGTCTGGAAAACTACATTTATCGACGTACAAATCTGTGACCTAGTTTGGGAAATGGTTGGCATGTGTTGTTTTCAAAATGACCCATAGTGACCTTAAACATAAGGCATTTTAAGTTAGTTGTTGTTTAGCGATATTTCAGACATACTGCAACTAAACTTGAAAACCCCAGTAGTCTAAAGCTGCAAACAAATGATACAGGCAGTGAGGTGCACTTGTTTTGTAGGTTTTATACCAAAAACAATGACTTAACTAGTGCACAGTGTCATTACCCCTCATTGGGTGTTGTCATCTAAAACTTCTCATTCTAAAAAGGTGACGACAGCCAAGGACTCGGAAATGTGATTCCAATCAGTGAATTCAACATGCAGATAGACTGATAAACTACACAACCAGTGTTGTGTAAGTTTTATTGTTGCTACACAACAGCTCATCCTAGCTTTGTTTATGACTAATATGGCTCAGGTTCAGTCAGTTTATTGTCGGTCAGCGATCTGCAGTATCTGCCCTCGGACTAATGGACCATAGAAAGCCACAGGACACTTGATGACCCAGCAGTTTGTCACAGATTATCTCATCATACAAGATATGATGCTTGACATCACCTTATTACTACTGACTGGGACAAAGAGAAATGTTAAGTTATGAAAATTTATATCACCCTATAAAGGAGACAGACACATTACAGTACATGCACAGCTGAGTGGAGCCATTTGTGAAGATAACAAGCTCATGTGAAAAGCAGTTTGATTATTAGTAAACCTGAACACACTGTCTTTTGAAATCAGCTGAGGATATTTTTCTTTCATTAGAGAGCATGAGCTTCCTGTGCACTGCCTTATTGGTTCTAATTTTTGAAAGGTTATCAATAATCTGATTACGTTGTCAGGGTTATCAGAAATGCCAGGCTGCAGTCCAACCAACATCTGTTTATCAAACACAGCGAGAAGACTTTGGTCAGATGGACATGTCGACATAACATCTGCAACAATGAAGGCAATACGTATTTGTGCATGTACAAGTGTTCATGCACGTACACAAAAGAGAAAATATTAGCATTTTGTTTTATTAGGATAAGATTTCTTTCACTAATTGATTAGTTGTTTTAATTTAAAAATCTATCACATTATATGCAAAACAAAAAACCCATGATTACTGTGACTGTGAAGATCAAAGCATTTAGGGAAATAAATAAATATAAAAATTAGTAAAAAAACAAAAAACAAAATATGGAAATAAGTCTAAAAATAATAATATAAAGAAATAAATCGTTAGGAAATACATAGACATATTAATGTAAAGAACTACAGAATAAATCAGTTCAATCAGATTTAAGTTTTTTTTTTTTTTTTTTGCCAAACTTTAAAATTATTTATTTATTTATTTATTCATCATAGCGCTCATTTATTCATTCAGTTATTTATTGTCCTGAGGTACTTTTGGGCTCTGATAATCAATGTGATGTCAGTGATGTGACTATCACTGTATTTTCCAACCATGACTAAGAGCTTCTTCCCTATTAAATTAAAAAACAGGTTTGCCAACAAACAACCGATAAAGCTCATTTAAATGTTTTCTTGTTTTCTTGTCAAAAGGATTGAGTCCATTTTCATCTATCCATCCATTCGTTCATGCTCAGTTCAAGCGTACTTAAGAGTGCTCAGTGAATATCGATATCAGTGTGAGGAGAAGGAGATTAGATGGATTTATTATCCTTCGCTACATAAAAGGCCATAAAATTATTTCTATTCTGATTACACAACAATAGCTGAAAACGATTGCAGTTACTGTGCCAGAGGTTAAAAAGGGGCCATAAACATAAGTGTCTAGAAGATACACATTCTCCGATATGTGCTATTATGAATACTTTTATTCAGAAGCAATAATGCAGTGGAAATGCTCGGGTCAAGTCAAGTTATGTAGGCAGCATTTTATGTATATTTGATCCTTGGTTTTCATTAAAATTAAATATACTGTATATATATATATATATATATATATATATATATATATATATATATATATTTTTTTTTTTTTTAAATTTAATTCACAGTGAAGTTCACCGTCAGTGCACTGATGTCATTTGGGACAATAAAGTTTATTGTTAAACTGTAAAACATCCTGCTTTCATTACATATCTTTTTCACAAGTGTAACTGGCTGCAAATACTAACTCATAGGAAAGTAAGATTAGAAAAATAATGACACTTAAAATCTTTATATAGTGAAACTGAAGGAAAAACTGTAAAATAGAAAACAAAATTGAACCAAGATATGGAGCAAAAAAACTAATAATGACAATCACTGTGTGAGACTGGAGCCTACCGGGTTATTCTTGTCCACCTGGATGCGGTAGCGAGTGATAAAGGAGGGTTTACCAGTGATGTCCACCAATAGCAGCAGACCATTGGAAGCCCAGAAGGCCACGCTGGGGATTAACATGGTCCCTGTAGAGGGAAAAACAAGGCCACTGTCAGCGTGGGACAACATGACAGCGCCTGGCCTGGGCCTGAAGATGGGCCTGTTTTTTTTATTTTTATTTTTGAGCCAAATATAAAATCAGGAGCAGGATTGCACTATGTGAAGTTGTTTTTACTGCACTGTGTTTGTGGCTCTGCGATGCATTACTGTCACATAATTCATTATCACGTAATATATTTGCCTTATCTTGTAATACACAGAACATCCTACATAGATAATATCCAATAGAGGAATAACTTCCATTGTGCAAAAACAGCTGACCAGTTTATGGCACAACGTGATGGCTGCATCATAAAAATGAGTAAGTTGACACAAGAGGTCGTGACTTGATACACAGAGCTGAACAAACTGATTTCAATGCTACAGCATGAAATGAAACATGGCGTTTCCTCTGTGGCAGCTACCTTATGAGGTATCCTTTTGTGAAACTGCATCATTTTGAAAACAAAGCCCTGCTGGCATCTCAGGGGAGATGAAGTCATGTGTGCAATCTATATTTGTGTATTTGTATATTTCATAGTGCTCCTGGGAAAACTTCCTCTGGTTGTGATAAGCCAGATTCTAAAATGGAAAGTTACAGTATATAGATCCAGGAAACCACCCATGTCACAAGAATACAAAGTATGTGCTGATACAAAGCAGACGCAGTCATTCAAGCTGTTATCATGGAGGAAACAGATCGCTATGTTTGATCACGGCCTGATAAAGATCTCTCTGTTATGCCAATAAATGTCTGTTGGTTTCAGTGTGTTCCTCTGCAGATCAGTTTTCTGCACAATGAACAAAACTAAAACAGTTGTTTCTCACCCAAGTAGAACAAAGCAGTATCGTGACCCTCAAATGCCAAGTACAGCTTGGTCCACAAGTTCTGCCAGAAATCTCCTGAAGCTCCCCAGAATCTCTGAAGATGCCTGAAGGGGGGAATCAGCGTCAGGTGATGGTTTTCTTACATGGTTAAAACTAATGTTAAGCCTCAAACACATTCACACACATTAGGGCACCAACTTTGGATCTGGTTAATAAAAAATTTTAAAAAGGACCCAATTAATTGAAAAGGTGTGTACATCTGGCTCTTTCCAAGACACTGTCTTTCTCCATGGTCTGAAATACAGGCCTCACTCTCAAAGACCCTCAGGCTTTGAAGTGTCCCAACAACCACCTAGTAAAGGCCCAAAAAAGCTGTAGCAGTTGAGTAAATACCAAGCTACGTGCTATTAGGCAAAACACTCACAACAGATACCCAGCAAAAACCTGGTGACACCCTAACAACTTCCTTGAACACATTCTCCTTTCCATACCAGTAATGCCACTTGTCCTGTCATTCCCTGTCCCATAATGCCCTGTCCTGTCACATCTCCTTCCATCACGTTTAGTTCCCTCACGTCATGTCACTCCCCGACCCATCACATTACTGTGATGTAACGCAACTTCAACTCATGTCATGCCCTCTCCTGTAATTATCCCGTATCTGTCTCTTTCTATTCTTTCTTTCTTTCTTTCTTTCTTTCTTTCCTTCTTTTCTTTTCCCCTTTCTATTGTGCATTACTGTGGCGCTGCCTCTCCTCAGGCTCATCTCAGGTTCATTTCAGGACAAACTGCCGGTCTGTTGTGTGGTAATACTGTACCGTGTAAGGAGATCCTACCATGTCAGTGAGTTGCCAAATGCGGCCAAGAATAAGATTCCCGATCCGATGACAAACGCAGCTTTCTTCACAGAGTCCCACAGTCCTCCGGGGCCCTCCTGAGCAGAGAAAAAGCAACAATTGTGTATCAGCCCTCCTGTGTATAACCCCTGTTGACACTGTGCAATCTCATGATGTTGAGCTACATCAGCGTTTCCCACAAAAAACATCTTACGGTGTAGAAATGTCTATGAAACAATACTGAGGCTGTGACTGAAACCAGTTACAGAGTCTTGGGTCTATTCAGTTGCAGGTGAAACGCTGATCTACGCGAAAAATAATATTTTTCTTTGTGTTGGCTTATGTTTTCATAAAGGGTGAGGCATTTAGCACCATCGGTCCTCAGAGAGATAATAAACCATCATGCAGAGAGGGAATAAGACATTTGGCTTTCCAGTTTCTTAGTCCTGATGATTATAAGTACTGAAGTATATTTTCAATTATTACATAAAATCAGTGAATCAAAAGAGTCAAATCTCATTTTTACATCCATAATAACAGACTTGTTTAACTATAAGGCAGCAAGTTGACAGAAATGATGAGATTTAAACAGAGTAGAAATAATAAATGTGCAAATATAGGTATCTACAAGCTGCTGTTGATTTACATCAAGATCAATTCAAACCTCTAAACCTACTAAACACTCAAACTATGATTTAAGGTACTTTTCCATTTCTGTTGAGTCCATGTGGTCTGTATTGTTTGAGAATCTGAATGCCGGCAGTGCTGACAAGACAACAATGTGCGCCATTTTAATAAGGAATCTGTCGTAAAGAAAATGAATGTATTGTAACATATTTAACATCATCATTATTATTATCATTTAACGTCACTTGCAATTTTACCATAGATTAATTTAAGATCAATCTTCTGCTGCAGATGATCCAGATACAAATATTTTTTTTGTATCTTGAATAGTGAATGTAAAATGATCAAATGTATCTAGCAACATACACATTGCATCTAGTAAGAGTAAAGTCTGAGCCAGCCACACAAACTGGATCAGCAGGATTTAAGTCCGGGGATTGATGTCACATTCACCAGACTTTCTAAAATGCCAGCTTTTACCCCAGCTGCCTTTAGCCCAGCCATGACAACAGTGGGAACAATGTTACGCAAATGTCATGTTGGTCTCAGTACTTAGCTGTCTGTTCATTTTTTTATTTTTTATTTTTTTTTAGAGCCACAAACACAACCATGCAACTAAACAATCACATCTTACAGACACAAACAGCCAGATGAGGGCATTTTATTTACTGCCTGTCTGTAAAATCCCCAAAAAGGACACACAAACATGCTGTAAATATTTCCCAGAACACAGTGCACTTTAGCCATCCTCTCTCTGCTCCCCGCAGGGCTCCATAAAGTTGCTCAGGGAAAAAAATGCAACTCGTCAGGTCGAGCCCGTCCTGAAGAACAACAAGGAAAACAGCGCCGTTCACACGAAGCCGCAGTCAACACAAAGCAGTGAGGAGGAGGCTTTGTTGGTTAGACAAGTCAGGTCAGATCAGCTTTATAGAACAAGTGTTTTAAACAGAAATCAGCTGCTTTTCAAAGAGCCTTGCAGATAGATAACAGAGAAAAACTGAAAGGTGGATAAATATACAGAGAAATAAGTCCATGCAATAATACATATCAGTGGTGACAAAAGGCTGCGTGTCATTACTGAGTTTACCTCTACAACGTTTTAAATACTTTCCGATGCCAACGTGAGATTTGAATGATGGTCAGTAGTTTATATGATTAATGAAAAACTGTTAACTATATGACTATAAAACATCAACCCTTGCTCAAAGACATTCATCTACATGTCACATTGTTTTAGATGAGCAAAACCTAAGCTTCAAATATTTGCTTTGGCAAACCATCACAGTAACAGTGTTGGATTTTACACCCCTGACTGCCTCGGATTCAGAGAACAACATGACAAATAAGTACAATAAACCATGCAAGGTTCCTGAAGACGTGCCAAAACTGTGCTGCTTCCCTGGGAAGGTTTAAAAGCCTCTGATGCAACTCTGACGCAACAATTCAATGCTATCTTTAGGTACTGAAAAGGATTCGTAACTCCTTCTAAGCATCAAGAGGCATGTTTCACCGCACACGTCTGAAAGTATCTTCCTTATGGACAAATATAATGTATTAATTAGTGCTCGTCGGGATGGAAATTTACTTTAATAACATTAACTGTCTTCTTAACAAACTGTATATTGTACAGCACCTACGTTTTCAGTTAGATGGAACTGAGGTTAATGTCAGCCTCCACCCAAAGAGAGAGGTAATCCAACAAATTAAACCAGACAGCCGTAATAAAGATGAGGCCAAAATACATAATAGATCCTCCATAAGGGTTGAGCCTGTGTTCGCTGCGACTCATCCTAATGTGTTGATGCTTCCCTGCCTGCTTCTGATCATCTATCTGTTCTACTGAATTACAGTAATAACAGAGTGTTTGGTTGTAAAGGTGTTGTGTTCTTACCTGTCTGCTGCTGCTGTCCGCTCCCCTCGTGTCTGGCAACACAATAATAAACACACTGTAAACTGTCTATTCTTATTTTTCAGGTAGAATCAGAACATGTTCATAAGAGAGTAACAAAAGACGATGTGCTTCCCCATCGTCTATTGTTACAAATAAAAACCGAATTGCATTTTGAGCAACACTAATTGAAAAATCCTCTAAAATGGTATTAAGCTGGATGATTTTGGAAGCAAATGGGACAGCTGCACTGTCCCAAAATGAGTGATGGTAGAAGATTAGAGATTAAATGTTCCTTTCAAAAGGAAGGTGGCCTAATCCCAGCTGGTTTGAAAAATAATGATGGATTTAAAAAAACACGATAAAAACTCGATAATGATTCAATCATTTTGTGTGTTTTGTCAATATTTTGTCAAAGTTGCAGCAAACTAAAAATATTCTGGATATGATCATTTTTTCATAAATATAATACAGATCATAAAAAAAACTTTTGTTTTGTTGTCTCATATCTCATATGCTGAACCTTCACTGATTTACACTATTTTACATTAAAAATGTGAATTAATAAAACAGTCTGTTAAATGTAGCACGATGAACATATTCAGTTTTTACCTCTCTGACTGTTTTTGCATCTTTCCATGTTACGATAATCATCTGAGTGCAGTGTAGCCTGGTGCAAAATTTACAGATGGAGGATTATACATAATCTTGTTATAATCCATCCTTACAGTCCACTTTTTCAGTCCAATTCTTGGGGATAAAAACCTGCCCCACATCCACTCTCTCTCTTTCTTTTTAATTCAGTAAGAAATATTTTCTAGTAAAAAGTTTAGTGGTAAAAAAAAGAATAAAAAAGAGTTGCTGCCAATGTTTATTTTAATTATGGATGAATCTACAGATTACTTTCTTGATTAATCATTTGGCCTGTAAAATTAATCATTTGGTCTGTAATATGTCAACAAATTGTAGAAAATGTCCATCACAAGTTCCCAGAGCCCATGGTGAGTTTGTAAAATGTCCAAATCAACCAAATATATTCAGTTTATTATCAAAGAAGAAAGTTTTCATATTTGAGAGGCTGCTGCAAATGAATTTGACACAAATTATATTGATTTTGATTGTAATTAATTTACACAATCACCAAGCTACAGCTTCAGAAATGATAAAAATATGGTGCATATGTTATATTACCCTGGGATAAACACTTAGCCTACATGTTATTTATTTATTTTTGGCTGCTAATAAGTTCAAAGTTTGGCCTTTAGTAACTTAATAACAGTCATCCACATACTTTTTATCCATCGATCCAGCCATTATCTATATCTGATTATTAAATTGAAACATATTACAGGAATAATACAGCCAGTACTTAATCATTATTAGTAAGTTGACAGAAACTGTATTGATTTAAATTATTATTATTTAAGACTCTCAACAAGCCACACCTTCAGCAATGCAAAGAATATGATTTTCTTTAACATCATTTTTGAAATAATTTTATTAAAATATTTTTTTTAATTATTAACTGGTGATGAGACTAAATGAGAAAAATGTTTGAACCACACTATTCTTATGAATTATATGAAAATGAAAAATAGTAAAAAATAATTAGTGCTCAGTCAAATATGGGTTTTCTAATAACTATCACAGACACCCCGTAGGAATATTATAGAGAACATGCTTCATTTAGAGAATATGCAACGTTAGGAACACAGTAGCTAATAGTGCAACAGTATTTTATGGTCTGTGCTGACACTGCTGTCGTCTCTGGATCATTGCTACAGTCCTACAGACTTTACTCATCTTCAGCTTAAAATGTAGCAAACACCGACTCCACCGACACGTTCGCGGGGAGATGAATCCCTGACTTACCGCTGATTCTCGTCTCCACCGTCATGTTTCTGTCCGGTTAAACTCTTCGATCCTGTTGGATGTTTTCACAGTCACACAAACCCTTTATTTACAACAGCGCGCGACTTCTGATTGGCTGGTTCCTGGTCAGCTGACTGAAGCTGGACCCAAAGGTTGGGGCCGTTGTTTTGTGGTCTGAGGATGTGTTTCTTTTCCCTCCTGTCCACATGGATCCAGGTGAAGGTTGAAACTCAGCATGCAGGGTGGTCGCCACGCTGGGACAATGTAGAATGATGAGGAAAAAATACATTTGAGTGAAAGGTGGGAGTAAACACAGTGGAATACTGTTGTTGTTGTTGTTGTTGTTATTATTAGGTGAATAAAGTGCAGTGAAATGCCACTTAACATTTCTTCTCCACTTACTTTTGACCCCACTACATTTACATGACAGTTTTAGTTACTTTACAAACTAATATTTTTGCATACAGAATGCACTTTATGCATACACTTTATAAACTATATGATGCTTTGTTACAGATTAGAACTATTCATTTGATTAGTCAGGGCTCTCCTGCAGAGACTGCACTCAAGGACTTCCCCCTGTATAAATAAAGGTTAAAGTCAATCATTAGTGTCAGACACTGTGGAAAAAGATGACTTTAAATGGTAAGTCTGGGAATCACCTGATCCTGAAGTTCCTCCAAACTCTACAGTGTTTTAGTGTCCTGTTTGTTTTAAGGTCTGTGACTTCACGCACAATGTTTACTGCAACTACTACTACCCCCCAAAAATATTTAGGATAGCAGCTTTAAGCTACTTAAGAGGAAATTAAAGAGGAAACCTAAGGCTAGTAACAAGAGAGCATGTTTTATCTGGAAGCAGGAGCAACAGGTTTCCTGTGTTTAGCTTCATTATGCTGTTTCAACCTTTTTAGTGTGTTTCTCCCACTGATGTTTGAATGCAGGAGGATTGTTTCTGTCTCCAGAGCAATTCTTCCTCAAAGACATGCTTAAACATAACTGTACACACACAGACACACACACACTCACACACATTGTCCTCTTCCTCTGACCTCTCACTTGATTCTCCCGGACCAAGACACTCTAGAGGATTGTTTGCTGCTGCAGTAGATGGCTCCACTATCACTCATTATTACCGCACAGTGGGTCACTCCACCACAATCATTATGTAAAATGACCATGACTTTGAACCAAGGTGTGTGGGTGAGACCTGTTGGAAAAGATTTGAATAGTGTCATAGTCTCCTGTTGCTTCATTCCATGTGAGAGTCTATTGAAAACAGAGCATGGCTGTAAATAAACAAACAACTACTGTAAATATTTTTGACTCATTTCAATCAGGGGAACGTGAATAATGTTCAAGAAAAATAATTCTGTGCGAAAATGTGTTATTTTGCAAATCAATGTCGATGATTACGTCAATGACGTTATGTCACCATATCCTTGTCCTCTCGCACTCTCGGAGGTGGTGGTAGATGGGGAGGGCGCTGGTGGAGTTTTCCCTTCTATCTCTGCACAGAACAAACGCAAGTAGTAAAAGGTCATGATCATTTGTAACAAGAATATTTTCATTAATAATCGAGCAGATTAAAGGTTTGTTGAATGATATCACAGGAATATTATTATAGAAATTTACAGAAATATTTTCAGACACACTGCAGTGATTTTACACCTATCTGATTTATTGTATTTGATTTATTATCATTTATTTATTAGCCGATATTTTTATTAAACAAATTATCATAACTTTTAAAAACGATATAGATACTACTTTATTTAGACATAACTCTGATTGTTCACTCAAAATAGATTTTTAATTCATGTTACCAGGGTGTAGATGTTCAAATCTATTCTTAGATCATCCAGGAGGGGGCGCCAGAGATTTTAACTCTGATAAATCTGAGTCTCTGGGAGCAGAAGTTATGAAATTTACCACACACACACACACACACACACACACACACACACACACACACACACACACACACACACACACCCACCCTTATATGAACAAATATGACCCAGATCATAAGATTTACCTTTCAGTGGTCTGCATGACTGATTTCTAATGGGTGGCAGTGAGAGAAGAGAGCAAACCAGGGACAGTGCACCTCTTCTTTATGTGCATGTATATTAAAAACAGAGCTTTTGAATTTAATTTAATGACAATGTTTTTTTTCAACATGCAAGAGAATTTAAAAAAAAAAAAAACTGTTTCATGCTTGAATGCTTTTACTTAGTAAAGATAATCAAATGGCCAGTGTGTATAATCAGTATAAAACTTAGGACCTAAGACTTGTTTTGTATGGCTATATATTATTCGATGCTTGAATTGACAAATCCAATGTTCCACGATCTCTAACCTAAACCCTTAATTTCTATTTTATTCTTCAGTTCATTCAGCAGTTAAGGTAGCCCTCCATAAAATGGTGTATTTGATGCACAGCTCAAGTCTGACCTCTGGTGTGAAGCTGCCGCCACTGCACCAGTGTGCTGTTGGGGTTTGGCATCTGTCACTTGAGGTTCCCTCACGGACACACTGAGGGGTGCACAGCCTGGACGGTCTTTGGATGTCAGTAAATCATGACCTATTTTGTCATATGAATGCTTGTGTGTAGAGTTTCAGGACTGAAGGTCACTCACTCTTGTGGTCTCTGCAGGAGCTGTGCAGCTGCTGAGGTGCTCAGTGGGATTACAGTAGCATATGAATAGTTACTAGAATTTGAAAAATGTTTTTCCATTTGCATTCAATTTATAATTTAAGCTTCATTTCTTTGTGACCATGATTTTTAGTCAGAATAAAATGATAACTTCTTAGAGGTAAACCTGATATCAGGAAATATACCAGTTTTTATTTTTAAATGATTTACTGAATATGTAAAATCTCATGAAAGTTAATGAATAAGGTTGGTTTTATATTTTAAGAATTATCGACTCCCCTTTAAAATGCTGCTTCCCTCCCTTTTCACTAGGCCCTGAAAACAGTTTGCATCACCAGTCTTGCAGTGACTGTGAGGTTGTGAGAGAAGGGTAAAACTGCCCTGCAGTATATTACTTCCTATTAAGTTCTGTCACTCATGACTGACACAGAAAAATTGTGATGTCTTTATCCCATACATTTTAATAACTTATTTTTAAAATATTTTTGTCCTACTTTCAATATATATAAATATGTATATTGCTTCTTTTGTGTATCATTATCAGTTGTTGGAAATGGATTTTCTTGGTTTGTAAATAAAAAATAAAATATTCTTTTATAAAAAGTGATGTCATCAGTAATTTGGAGATCTTACAAATTTATATTTTTTTTGGCATAGTGTATTCTTTAAAGGTTTAGCTCACCATTTGCTCACCTGAACAGGTGGTAGGTTCTAGTCATGTGAGAAATGCCTACAGATTTGTTTCTTCAGAATCCCCTTTTCAGTTTTCCAGTGAAACATAACCTCTACTGTTTTATATCAGCATGCCGTATGGCACTGCTATGTATTTTTAATAGTTCTTGGTCAACAGTGGAGCTCAACGGCACAAACGCAGGAGACAGGAAGACGGAAGAAGAAGGAAAGAGCTGTTACATAACTTCTTTTTTAGTTCTGGTCTTTTTAAACAAGATATTTTGAGATGTCACAATCAGAAAGGCGCAGGTGTAAACAATAAAATAACGATGGCTAAACTCCATGCAGCTGTCAAACAGAACAGAGCGTTCAGTAATGTTATTAGTAACACCTGTGCTTTTCCACGCATCCATCATGTGCTTCTTGTCAAACAGAGGAGTCAGCACAGAACAAAATATGTCAAAAATACTCCGCAGAAAGAGACACTTACTGATTTGAAGTATTGAGTTTGAGAATGTGTTTAATTTCAGGTCTGAGAGTTAATGTATTTGATTAATTGGTAGAATCTGGGCTGATAGAATTTTTCCCTAATCACTTATTGATTTATTTTGATTAAATTGTGATTAACTTTGGTCCAAAGTCCAGCATAGTGGGTGGTGTTAATTACTCTCACCATTGGTTGCTAGTCATAATTAAATAAAAAGAAGAGAAACACGTTGCTGAGGCCGCTATGCCTCCTTCAAAATGGCAAAACTGGGGCCAGGTCCAGACCTGAGCGGTCAAACTGCAAAGGTTCACACAGGTCAGATACAGTTCGGTCACAACAATAATAATCTGATCAAATCTCATTCTCCACTGTCCTCAGGATCTGAGTTGACGATGAGCTTCAAAGATGAACAATGCTGAAAAACATAAGTACTCACTCAAACTCCGGCATAATGATTGTCACTGATACTTCCAAGCCTGCAGCTATTTACAGCATTTCTGAGAAAGTGGACCGATGACTGTCTCAATCTTTGCTCTTTATATAATGATTAAATTGTGAACAAACAAAAGACTTGTTTTGGCTTGTCTTTCTGGACAATAGTTTAAAGTTAAGTTAGGATTCAAAGGTTACCTGATTCATGATGGATGATAGCAAACATAGATGACACATTTACACATGGCTCAAAGGATAGTATCCTAATGTCAGCCTGTCCCCACTGAAATACAACATCAATTTTCATGAAATTTTGTTCAGATATCCACAGTGCCCAGAGGACGAATACTAATGAATTACCTCTAATGCCCACCAGCAGGTTGACATTTTTGGCTTTCATTTAAAAATGTCTTGATAGCAATTGATGGTGCAGACGTTTATGTCCCCCTACCAATTAATCGTAATAACTTTGGTGGCCCTGTGACTTTTTCAATTGCTTCATCATCAGGTGGAATTTATGATTTGGTTTATGTCTAAATACCAAAAACTAATGACATTATTAACAGCCTCAACTCTACTTTGTGTTTAGTGCTAATTAGAAAAGGTTAGTATGCTAACATGCTAAACTAAGATGGTGAATATTCTGTATGCATGCAATTAGTCTTTCTACACCCATATGACACATTGTTTCCCTGATAACTTTGGTTGATTGGCTGTTTTTTTTCCCACTAAAATTTACTAAGGCAGTTAAATGGGAATTTGTGGGAGGTGGTGGCAGTGGGGAACATTTTTTTTTACAAGGTGCCCAGAATTTGTAGTGACACCCCTGGTGATAAAGTATGATGCCACGCTTCAGTAAATTTACAATGCGACTGTAGGGAGAGATTAAACGTGAGATTTAGCGTCGATCCGCTCGGGAAACAGTCAGCGTTTCAGTTCAAACCCACGTGTTTTCTCGGATAGTAAAGGTGTAAAGGGTTAAAGATCACCTCAGCAGCGGATTCAGACTCAGCAGGCTTGCTCCCTGCTCTCAGTACTTGCATCGCTCCGCGGGCAGCGCTGGCTCGATATTTCAACTCGCTGTGGATTGTGGGAGTCGAGGACACTGCCCAGGCTTGTTACCGGAGACATTTTATCCTGTGCCCTGTTCTGTAAGTAAACTACCGGGTGTGCGCACCACTGCGGGTCGAGTTTGGTGGCTCCTTGTCGGGCGAGCAGGTCTCCGTTCACCGAACTGAGCCGTCAACGTTGCCATTTCGTGCTTTTCTGGCATGGAGGCCGAGAGCGGAGACCGTGCTGCTGGAGCTGACAAACAGGGAGGGGAGGAGGAGGAGGAGGAGGAGCGGGCAGCTGCCGCCGCTCCACCGGGGTTATTTCTACCCGAAAGCTCGCTGACCTCAACGGGAAAATGTCCTCAGGTCTTCCGACAGCTCGGTTTTAGCTGTTAGTGTAGTCGCCCGGTGTGTGGATAAAACACAGCTGCTTGTACGAGACATCCGGCGGGCTGTTGACATGCGGAAATCGCCGTCTTGTCAGTGGCCAGCAGTAATAAATGTCCAGTGTGGCGGTTAAACGCACCTACACCTGGCCGGAGTGGAGAAACGCTGCAGATGTTGCAGCGGAAATTATGTGTGTCTACCGGTCAATAACGTTGTAATTGCCGCGGTTAACGTTGTATTTGATGTGGTGAGATGTGGCGTGAGAAATCCTTGCATTAAAGCAGGTATAGGAAATAGCTGGCCTATGGTGGGGCTAATTGATTGCCAGCAACAGACAGCTAATTGGTGTCTGCATCTGGTACAATAAAAAAAATAATTTCAATTACAAACATGTTTACACGTTATGAAATTATCCACGGGACTGACTTTGAATATTAGAGTTTTTATTAGAGTTTAACCTCCAAAATCATAGCCCTGTGCATACTTACATTTAATCATGAACCATACCCAGGATGGCAGCAATGTGTTATTAGTAAAATATCTGTTTGCAGCGGTGCTGATCCCACAGCAGTACAGCTCTTATTATAATCCATGTTTTCCTACAGTTGGTGTGACATTTAGGATGCTCTTTGGCCTGAGGGTGATATAAACAAAACACACAAAAAGCCTGATTTGGATCTTGGGTAATTACCAACCAACATGTTTAATGAATGCCTGTCATGAAGCAGCACATTGTGTGTGCACCCTCACCTTGGGTTAGTTAGCAACAGCAACACTTTGTGTTATGTCTAAGGATATTTCTTGGTTTCCATAATATCCTGCAGCTTATTTCTATTTGGTATTTTACAAAAATAGTTACCAGAGGCTACATCCCATTTTTATTTATGTGTATATCAGGCCATAAAACCAGGAGAAGGGACCCAGTTACAGGGACATTGATTTACATTGAAAGATATAAAGCAGGGACTCTTTGATGTTCCAGTGAAAGCCTTGCCTTCAGTATTTAGTTAGACCCAGGTGCACCAAAGCACAACCCAATCCAAACCACAATTTGTATTAAAACATACTTAAATATGGTAAAGTAAATTTTGAAACTGACATTTTTATAGATGCATCAGGGGGATTTGTAGGTATTAAGGGAATGAAAGCTGAGAATTAACTGCTGGATGTCTTTAAAGATGGTGATTAACAAGAATTGAATTAAAATAAATTAAGATGTATGAATAAAAGCTGTATACTAATAGTTTTTATTAACATGTGTAACAAGGGGGAAGAGCTGGGTGTAAAGCATACTGTATCAGGACTGTATCAGCTTTGGTTTACATCAGTTTTAAGTTGTCAAACCTTAAAAAACATAAGATTTAAAATGTATTGTCATTTGTTGTTTAGAAAAATTAATTATGTCCATGTCATGCTGACACCAATGTAACCTGTCAGTGTTTCCATTCAGTAAAGAGAGAAAGTACAAGCTCAGTATATTTCCAGTGTTATTATTGATGTTTTCAAATTATTCAGTGATATCCAGCCTGTCCTTGTGAGAGGACTGATCAGAAGGAAGACGTGAGCTTTGTCCCTTAGTTTAACTGGTTTTTGGGAGATAGTTTGTTTATTTCACTCTTTTGTTTGAATTGTGACTTCCTGTGGAGGCTCTCTTACGCAAGAGGAAAATTTCAATGGGGCAAATTGGAGAAAAAAGTTGGGAAGGTCTTTTTCTTCATTGCCTCAGTTTGGGATTTGCATTTTCAAAAAAAGCATTTTTCCACATACTTCATAATGAATTCTTATTAAGTGTTTGTTTCACCATAAAACTGTAAGAAAGAAAGAAAATCAGTAATAGTCAGATTAATTCATGGATCATGGTTGATGTGTTCCTGCAGAGCCTGACACTGGTAGCGGTCTCAGCACCATGTCCAGCCGAGGAGGAAAGAAGAAGTCGACCAAGACGTCCCGGTCCACCAAGGCCGGCGTCATCTTCCCTGTGGGGCGCATGCTGCGCTACATCAAGAGAGGCCTGCCAAAATATCGCATAGGGGTGGGAGCGCCCGTCTACCTAGCTGCTGTCCTTGAGTATCTTACCGGTGAGTTTTATTTTTGGAGAGGAGAGAATGGTAAAACACTGTATGTACTCATTACAGATGTTAATAAGCATTTTTTGAGTCATGGAATACTGAACTGCGATGTAATGGCAGTTTAGTTTCTTAAATGTTTAATGTGACACAAATATAATATTTACTAACTCTTTATATTTAGTGAAATCTCCTCAGAACCCAGACACAAAAAACGACTAGTATAAATTAGTTAACATCAGCTGCAGCAGTGAGATATGACACTGTGTGGGTACTGATGAGGAAGCACTTTGAAGCTGTACATTCAGGGATTTCTCCGCTCAGAAATCAACTAATCTCATTATGTTTGCTTAAAACGTATATGAATACATTTTTACTCCTGTAGCTGAGATCCTGGAGTTGGCAGGTAACGCAGCCAGAGACAACAAGAAGGGTCGCGTCACACCACGACACATCCTGCTGGCCATCGCCAATGATGAGGAGCTGAACCAGGTCACTTTAAAAAAAAAATATTGCATCTATCTAAACTTGGTACTATGGCACATTTATTTTAAGTTAATGTATCTTATCTGCCATTGCAGGCCATCATTCTGTAGCCAATTTATAAAACATTGTCTAATAAATATAATAATAAATTATTTTCCAGTGCATACAACAAATTGATTGATTTCTTACCTTCCAGACAGTGCAGCACCATGTCATTTCAAGTTGTTTACGTTCTCTTCCTGTCTCAGCTGCTGAAAGGTGTGACCATCGCAGCAGGCGGAGTCCTGCCCAACATCCATCCAGAGCTGCTGGCCAAGAAGAGAGGAGCAAAAGGCAAACTTGAGACACCTGTTTCACCCGCCCCCGAGAAGAAACCCAAGGCGGTCAAGAAAACAGCGGCCAAGAAACTGAGCGGGAAAAAGGGAGGAGGGAAAGCAAAGGTATGGCTTCATTGGAAAACGCCACAAGTCTGGTGATTATGATTAACACTGAATATGTTTGAGGTCAACCTAGGAAGTTGAAAGTGGGTTGTGTCATTACTGGACATCTGTGATTAAGTATTAATTTTACATGTTTAATGTTGATGTTTTGCTGATTGATTTATAAGCATGCCATGATCAAAATCTAATCAAAACAATAGTTTTTAAAGACGTACTGATTTCCTAAAAGAAACAATTTTGTATCACTGAATTACACAATGTCCTGAGCAGCACTGAGTGTCTTTATATAGACATGTCATACAAAATTTATGGAACCAGAATTAGGTGTTTTATTTTGGGGCATATATGTAAGTCCAGGGGCTTTCTCACAATAAACTGTACATAACCTGTACATATACGAAACACTACAGGTTAACAGGTTCAGATATTTTTAGGAGTGGGGAGATTCGGTATCTTTCGCAGTCAGGAAACAGCAGAGTTGATATGCAGAACCAAGAAAATCTACAGTGACTAGGCACAATGAGACAAAATACTATAGCTGACCCTGACCTCTGAGCTCTCTATAAAGGGAGGCGAACAACGAACTTTATTGATATAGAGAGAAATAAAGTCTCACATGGTGTTAACATGTCTTCTGTCACCCAACAGAAGCAGGGTGAGGTGAGCAAGGCGGCGTCAGCAGACAGCACCACAGAAGGATCTCCAGCCGATAGCTTCACCGTGCTCTCCACCAAGAGCCTCTTCCTGGGTCAAAAGGTCAGTTTCTGTCAACTTCGAAATACACTAACCCGAGACAGGACAAGATAATTATATAATAAAAAATACAGTTGAGTGTCTATTGAATGATTCATGTTCATGTTAACTCCTGTCAGGCTAATATAAAGCCTATAAATAAATATGAGTTCCACAGAAGCCTTTGACAACTAACAAATACATGACGTACATAGATACATACAGTACACACATGTTCGATATTAAGATTAAAATTGGCCATCAAAGGACTTACTTGTGCTATTTTAGAAGTCAAAGGAAAAAGACACATTTATTTGTCTTTTTCAGTAATGTATGATCTTATCGCTGTTGGAGAAAACCAATTTATTCTTTAATACTGAGCCTGGATGAATCAGATCAGTGCACAGAACAAACTCTTCTTTGTCTTTAAGAACCTTACAGATATGAAAAATAAAATAAAACGAATAGATTTTTGCTGTATCAAAGATGATGTGATGATGTTATCTCCATTAATCTTGACTTTCTCACAGAAAGAAATGTGTTTAATGTGAAATTATGTTCAATAAATGTAAGTTTACAACACGCTGTACTTCTGAACAGATCAGCTATAACTTACCAGACCTCATTTGTGCTTTTAGTGCTTCACTGTAGCTTGAGCTGTGATAGTAGCAACCACCAATGCTATGCTAACTGTTTGTCTATTGTATCTCAGATCTGTTGCGCTCCCCTCGCTTTTGCCTTTTTTAACCTTCTTATTGAGCTGAAACATGGAAGTAAATTTCCCTGAAGGTTCTGTCTAAGCCTCGTCAAAGTCTTTTTAAATGTTTCAAGTTTCAGGATCATGAGATCATCAAGATCAGAAGCGTACAAAAATAGATTTGAGTTTGAAAAACATAAAAGGCAGGGGAACGACACCGTGTGCAAGAGAATGAATGACTCAAGAATGATGCAAGAAGTATCACTGGTTCATTTTATCTTACTGTAAACAGTGATAACAGTGATAGTAATTGATGATTTATTATGATTTTGGCTCCCGTGCACACTGAAAATTATATTTAATTTATTATTATTCATAATATTAATTATATTATATATTAAAACCCAGATAGAAGATTTTTCTAACAAACAACGACGACCTCTTGATTTGTTGCCTCTTGCTAAAGCTCGTGGGTAGTGTAGCAGTGTAGAGTACTCAGCACTGTTTTGTGTTTAATAGGATCGGAGAAGATAGGATTGAGAGATGGCTTCTTAAGAAATGTAATTTGTAATTGTTTTATAATCTGATGAATGATGTAAAATCTTCATTACACAGTTGAAATACAAAAATTTTAATTAAATGCCCTTCGGAGAAAAACTAATGTGGAAAGATTTACCTCCAGAACTCAATGTTTCAGCTCAGTTGTGACTCAGTTGCTGATGGCGCTGCATGCTTTAGTCCACCATGCATATGTCAATACTGATAAATTATTAAATACTAATTAACCTGAACTCATACAGTATCATACACATTTAATTGGCAGTAAATAAGGGACTTATTTAACCCATATCATTTGGCTGTCATCCTTTACTACACATTTTTATGCCTTTCCCCCGCGACAGCCAGGGCCCGAGTCTGTCCGTCCGTGAGCTCAATATCTAAGTAAGGCCTTGAGGGAATTTCTTTAGATTTGGCACAAACTTTCACTTAGAATCAAAGATGAACCGATTAGATTTTTGTGGTCAAAGGTTAAGTTCACAGTGACCTCACAAAACACGTTTTTGGCCATAACTCACAAATTCATAAACGAATTATGTCACAATTTAACACAAAGGTCTTATAGGATAAAACGATAAAGTGATGACATTTAACATCCAATATGGTCAAAGGTCAAGTTCACTGTGACCTCATAATGTTCTGCAAAAACACCTCTGGCCTTTATCCAATGTTGTAACTCAGGAAGAGGAGATTTTGACCATATTTCCTGCAACTTGGCTGGTCAGCGGAGGCATATGATTCTAGTATTTTTTTTTTTTTTTAAAGCAAAATGACACTCATTTCTTCTTTCAGTAACCTGTAGCAATGAAAAAATTAACATTGATTTGATTGCCTCCCTCAATAATAAGTACAGTGTTTTAGTGAGGAATAATACTGAAAATACGAAAATATGTATATATTTTTTTTAAATTGACAACCTTTTTACTTTATTCTGGAGGGCAAAGACCGAACTGATTTGAAATATAACCTGAAGTCGCTGAAACTGAGCATAAACCTGAATATTCTACCCCTTAGCAGCAGCAGTAATTGTCTGCTGCCGTTATAACCTCTTCATTAGTAAAGAAAAAAAAAAAAAAAAGAAGCTCGGTACTTGATTGTGTAGCTGACCACAGATTACAGCAGCTGTTTAAATCAGTGGATGATAATTAATCAAGTGAATGCTGTTAACCTCCCACTGATTAAGATAATGAACCCATGAATAGAGAAAGAAAGTCTGTTTCTGTTTTATAGACTTAATTATTGTAACTGCGCTTTTCCTGCCTGAGCATTTCCCTTGGTGTTTTATTCAGTCTCAGTCACACACGTTCCTGTTGTCACTACTTTCTCTATCATTACATTTCTTTGAGAGCGCCCGGGCCTTTATTATCAAGCCTTAATTTTAAATCCTTGATGGTGAAATACTTTGTTTGTACAACAGATGACTAATGAATCTTAAACTAAGAGGTGCTAACGGGATGTAGCCCATCCTGTTGAAAATTCTTAACATTTAGAGGGATGCCTTGACATTTTGAATTTTTAATGTCAGTATATTTTCTGTTTGAAGTCTACTGACGGGCGGCGGCAACTGTTTGCAGTCCTCCTTCTGCCTTGGTAAAATTACAGCTTTGAAAGTGAAAATATGGGGTAGAGCCAGACGCAAACAAACAAAACATGAAAAAAAAAATCCTACAAAAAACCAAATTCACCTTGTATAATAAACATAATATATATATGGATGGCTTTTCTTGGTAGTGCCACCTTGCAAAGCAATCTACATCAGGACAAAAGGGTCTTTACAACATACTGTACTAATCATATTGGTTGGTTAGTTTCACCTTGTGACCTGAGTTTAACATATGTGGTCCTAATTTTCCAGACTGTTTCCCTTAATATGTTAAAGAATTTAGCATTTTTTAACCTGTGCACCTGCAGACCTGCTGCCCTCTTTTGGACTCTGTTAGCTGTTGTATAAAGTGCCTATCCACAGGTCCAGCTTAAAGCTTCCGAATGCTGATATTGGCTTTCAGTCAGATACTGTATGACTCATCTTCAATCAAATGTGTAGAAAGTCCTTTTCCATCAAATGATGACATCATTTTCTCCACTCCTGTTGTACTCCTGTTTATTCTCTACACATTAACAGTTGGCTGTCGGTCTACATTTCAAGTTCAAGTTCAGCTTTATTGTCATTTCCACGCATACAGTATGCATGACATGCATACAGGGAAACGAAATGTCGTTCCTCATTGACCACAGTGCAGCATAGAACTGACGTTGAGGACAAGGGCAACACAGACGAGTGCAAAAAGCGAAATAATTGTAGATTAAACTAAAAACTGTAAACTAAGCATGAATATGTACAAACACCACAAAGTCTTAAGGGAAAAAGTGAGCACTCCTGCAGTAGCAGCAACAGCTTGGATGTAATCAGGGTCCAGTGTATTTTTCTAAGACAGTATATACAACAAATCACCGCACACGACTATATTCAGGCTTTGCTCATTGTGTGCTTTAGATATGTTGGGTCCAGTTTTGTAATTCATCAAAAGGTCAAGGTATCCCTTTAAGCTGCAGTGTGAATCTGGTTTTAATGGCATTGCTTCCTCCCCTCTTCCTTCTTGCTCTCCCTCCTCCTTGGCATGCCTCACCCTCACTCCATCCCCTGCCTTACCCCCTCCGCAGCTCAACCTTATCCACAGCGAGGTCAGTAACTTGGCTGGCTTTGACGTGGAGGGGGTCATCAACCCCACCAATGCTGAACTTGAACTTAAAGATGATCTAGGTGAGCTCCCCCACCCCCCACCCTCTCTGGTCTTAGTGGGGGTTTGATATTAAGAAATCCTTGAATGTTCAACAGCTTTACAACTTCTCCTCTTAAATTCTCAGTGAATCGAAAAAGACCTCTCAGACTAAGGTTTCCGGCTGGTTGACTGGCCTTTCCACCAGATTTGTTCATTCACACTGTGGACAACTTGGTTGTCGTCGCGCTCAGTTAGGAGAGTGGAAGAGATACTGATCGACTCTATGGCTCATTATTTTCAGGTTCTTTATCAAAGAAAAACTTATGTGTTTTAATTCGATTAGAGCAGAAAAATCCATGTGAAAATTTTTTTTTTTTTTTTTTTTTTTTTACATTTAGAGCACAAACCCTCTACTTAACTATGATCTAACTACTTACTGGTATTTTTGTTGTTGTGTTATTGTCTCCTTGCTGACTTGGGGGGCCTATGGTACATTACCTGCAGGTCATTAACGTTTTTGCTGCATTTTTCTCTTCACTTTTTATTACTGGAGACAGTTTCTGTGCTGAGCTTGCTGCCAGAGGACTCTCTTTACTTTAATCCATGCAGCATTAAAAAAAAAATAATTGGACGCTTGGGAACATAAAATTAAATGGGTGAAAATCATTTTAAACCAATCTGCTCCTGGTAAAAAAAAAAAAAAATCCAGATATTTTTGGTGAAAATGAGCCTCAGCTTTTATGCAGCTACACAACTTTAATAGGCAAGTCATATTTTTGTTACCTTAAAAATCTCAGTAAGACATCATTACTCTAAATAAATCTCTGTCAAATTACTTAAAGATTACAGTAAACCCCAATGAAAGTCAATGCAGCCATTCTCCAAGTGTTGTTACTGACGTTTTGGCTTCTGCAGTGTTTCTAAAAAAAACACGTTTGCCTCTTCGTTCCTCAGCTCTGCAGGAAGTAAAAAGACTTGTTGTTGTTGTTGTTCACAGTGTGAATACATGACCGGGGTCTTATCTTTGACCCCCTGTGACCTCATGTAACTGACCCTGTTCAGTACTTTGCAGAAATAAGATACTGTTCTCTAAGAGAAAGACAAGAATTTTAGTGGAGGCATTCAAGGATTTTGATCAAAGCTCCTCAGAGCGGTGATTCTGCTTGCTCTTTGCATTGTGTAGATGTGTTGAGGTTCATTCCAGGTTGTCCTCCTTTCAGATGGCTGCCAGGCCTTTATAATGCTTAATAATCACTATAATTTCAGGGACATTATTGGACTGAAATAAAACACCCAATTTACAGAAGAAAAAGTGACATGAGCTGCTGTTAGTTGCTCACTGCAGCCTGGCTGTAAGGTCGTTCACCTGGATTGTGATCATAAATATTTTTGCTCACTTTAATGAGCAAAGAAATCAGGACCGCACAGTTAGTCAGAAAACTGGTTAATGTTAATTTAATATTTACTTTCTTACTGTCCTCAGTTTAAAACTACAGCAATGTAATTATAATATTCTGAAATGCCCTCTTGCATGGAGACTTGTGTGCATGAGAGTATAAACTACAAATTTCTGGTAATTTATTGTATTTGAATGTGTTTTTTTTTTTTGTTTTTTTTAAAGTAAATCTGACTAAATGTGCAGTCCTGCTTCCTAATTACACAACGTGACCCACCGTGTCCTCAGTGGCCTCCTTGTTTCCTGTGATGTCCTCAGACAATAAGGAGCGCGCTCACCTTTTGTCTCTTTACTTCTTCTTTTTCTCTTTCACTCTTTTTTTTTTCTTACTCTTTGTCCCATCCTGTTGCTCCGGATCACTCACTGTGTTTTTACCACCATGTTGTTTGCCTGTTGTCTGTCGTTGTTGTCGTCTGTAGTTGCAAGTTGTCCAAGCCGACATTTCCATCGTGGAGAGCGACGCTGTCGTTCACCCGACCAACTCCTCCCTCTATACAGGTGGTGAAGTAGGTAAAGGAACTATTGACACCACCGAGACCATGACTGCCTGTGTGCTCTCTCTCTGCATTTTCCAGATAGTCTCCACTGCAGTCTGTGGACAAACGTAACAGCAGCAGCACAGTTTTTACTCTGCATTGTAGGAAATTATTTAGCCAGTGCTCTGCTCTGAAGAAAACCTTTTAACCCACAACCACCACTCCCTGCTGCTCTTACTGTAAATGATGAAATGATTTGTTGAAACAGTGAACTTACAGAGTCTTGAAATGTACAAGCAGGGACTCTTTTTATTTATGCATTGAGGGGCATTTGGGAAACTCCAGTTTCCAAGATTTGAAAGTCAGCTGCCAAAGAGTGCTGCAGTCACACGCTATGTTTTCAATAAACCTAACACAGAAGAAAAAACTAAATGTGGACATTGTGAAAAGGATCATTTGAATTTGGCAGCTTACCGCATTAAAAAAGGCTGTTGGCTGGCAGCTGACAACTCAACCCAGCAGCTCACAACTGGGGTCTGTTTCTCAAAGCAGGATTAATGAAGTTAGCTGGATAACATGGAGTATTCTGAGTATTATGAATTTGTGCTTGAGAGGCCTTCAGACTATTAGATCTACTACTTAAACCAGTCCTGCTGCATTGTATTTCTGTGTATCACCAGTACCTAAACAATACACCCTCACCAATGCAGCCACTTGCTTTGTTTAGATAGAGGCCTGTTTTAGGTCTGACCACCCAATAACTCAGTAATCCTGTTTCATGAGACCGGCCCCTGTGCATTAGCTATAACACATCTCTTGTTCAGCATCCTAGAAATATTAATCAGACTGCAGTAAACTTTGACTCGTGCATCTTTCACGTCTTTGCAAAGTTAATGTTCAGGTCATACAGGCAGGAACTACGTGTACAACCAATGTGTCTAAAAGCAGGGATGTACTGTAGCCCTTTAACATGGGTAGCCCATATGTTGCTGTTGTGCTCTGACCACTGATGTTGATGCACAGGTGCTTCACCTTTACAGCTAATGCCCCTAAGGAACATGTGTACAGTACTTCAATACAGTCTGTTACTCTCAATAGTCATCAAATATCCAATAATATAGAAGATGCAGTGTCAACAGAAATCTGATCTACACAGAGCAGTTTTTGTTATACAGACTACGTTGCATATTTCTGTCTGTGTAATCCTGAAACTGAGCTGCTGCTTGTTGTTCCTTTCTCCACGTGACTGAAGAGTGGACAATCTGAGACTCATTTCATTTCCTGTAACCTCCGTCCCCTCGACCGTGCTGTCGGTCTAGCTGGTTAGACAGAAACTCCACCAGGTTTTTGATTTGGACATGAAGTTCCTGACGCCTCAGTTTAAAGCCCCTGAGGGATGATGATCACTGGTCATTTGAATAAATGAGTGAATGAATGTTTAACTATTTAACCATTAATGACTCTACAACAGGCTGTTAAACTACAAATCCCATTGTTCTTGATCTGCTTGCTCGTATTGGCTGCTGAATAAATTGAAGAGCTTTTCTCACTAACTTTTCTTTTAAAGGCTGACATTAACTTTACTGTGTTTTTCTATCTTGCCTGTTCTTAATGATATTGCAGCCAGAACATTCATTTCTCTGGCACTGGTGAATCACCTCTCTCTTCTTTGGTTTCCTTTGTGGCTTCTCTCTTTAGCTCTGAGCAAATCTGAAATAGTGTGACTGATGTGGGATGACTTCAATTAAAATAAATAGGAAAGAAAGAGCTGAATTTGCTTTCCCACTGGCTTCATAATTTCTTCCTCCGCTCCAGAGGAGGAACTTAGATTGCTTCCTGGACTATTTAACTTGAAATGTGTGAGCAAACAAGGTAAACAGAGCTGTTACATTTTCATCTACAACATGCTGCTAGTCCTTTTTTCTTTTTTTCTTTAACGAACTCTCTAATTTGAGAGTGAAAGAAAATACCCTCAGTCCACTGCAGATCAGCCAGTATGTGTGGACAGAGGGAAGTAATTAGGGACTTGGGTTTTAATACGTTAGTTTAACTGACTCAGAATGAGTCATTTGGAAAATAGTAGCACTGAAGTTGAGAGATTTTCCTGCGTCTCACAAATACAGTAACAGAGACTCAATGTGTTGAATGAGCACAGAGATTCAGAGAGAGGCCAGGTAAAATGATTGACAGCATTGTTGTCTGCCTGCCTACCTGTCTTTCCATCCGTCCGTCTCCCATGTTTGCCCGCTTGCCTGTCTGTCTGCATGACACATCACCTCTCCTCTTTCCTGCTGTCCGTCTGTCTGTCTGTCTGTCTGTCAGCAGTACCTGAAGATGCATTCACCCCGGTCTTCTCTCCGCTTACAGGTTCTGCTCTGGAAAAAAAAGGAGGGAAGGATTTCACTGAGGCGCTGGCGGAGCTGAAGAAGAAAAACGGCCCTCTGGAGGTGGCTGGTGGTAAGTGCACAGAGCAGATCCCGTCCAGCTGTGAGCAGTACCGGCTCCTTACCCTGTGGATGGTACAATGATTATTTTTCATCTTTTTATACAAAAAGTAATTATGACAAGCATTATTTGTATTTTTTGTATAAAAAGTTGATTTTCAGAATTTTCCATTTCTGCTTTGGTCTCAAGTTTTAGTTCGGACTCTAATTATTAAATCGACCTTGGTTTAGTCCGGTTCTGCTATTGTGACCTTTAGAGCTGCAACTAATAATTATTTTGATTATCAGTTCATCTACTGATTCCTTTTTTGACTCATCATTAAATCGTTTTGTTTTCGTTATTAAACGTCAGAAAATAATAACAATGCCTGTTAAAGTTTCCCCCAGCCTCAGGTGATCTGTTTCCGTAGCTTGTTTTATTGGACCAACATCCAAAACCTAAAGATATTCACTTGACTATCATATACAGCAAAGGAAAGCATCAAATCCCAACATTTGAGAAGCTGAAACCAGCAACTATTTGGTGTTTTTTGCTTTAACTAATCACTTAAATGATTTATCGATTATCTAAATAATTGCAGATAAATTTTCTGTTGATCGTCTAATTGATTAATCGTTGCAGGTTTAGTGGCCTTGATTTAGAAAATTCAAGCAGAATTTTTCCTTCAATATAATGGAAATGTTATCGGTTATTTAGTTATTACGGTCATTATTTGTATGATGGGCGGTGGACAGCACTTTTATTTCATTTTTTCAGACTGTGGTTATTGACTGGCTGCTCTTCCATGCAGATAGTTGAAGATTTATATTTGAAACTTGAAACTTTGCTTCAGTTAGTCTTAGTTTTATACTGTAGTTTGTTCTATAAGAAGCTTAGAAACGACCTCGACCAATTTTCTCTGTAGTTGCGATCAGAGCCACGTTCCTGCTGTGACAAGATTGGAGGAGAAATTCACAGAGAACAACATACCGAGTCTGAGCGTAAACCCCGGTTCACACCACGGAGAGTAATGTTTTTACACTCTCCCTCAGCATTGGGCAACACTGACGTTCCATGACTTTCTTCCAGTGTCACCACTGAAGGAGTCGGAAAGTGCATATTGATCCACTCGGGCACCACCCGGCTCGTATGACAGTGATGTCAGTGCGTCCTGTAAATCCCTGTTCACACACACTCACACACAGAGCAGCACAGGGCTGGGGCCTCTTTGGCGTCTGCCTCCACCTTCAGCGAATGATGTCAGGACACTGCAACAATCAGCCCTTTGGACATGAACACACAGATTTCACACACACTGATTAATTCCTTCTTCTCTTAAAGGTTAAATGTTGCCAGAGCGTGGTTTATCATTGAACTTGTGCAGAGGGAAGGACTTCTTCTAATACGCCACAACTTCGAGTTTGTATAGAAACAGTCAATGCTTGGGGGCGTTGTGTAGCGTAGTGGTCTAAGCAGGCGCCCCATGTGTAGAGGCTACAGTCCTCGCTGCAGTTGGCCCTGGTTCGAATCCCGCATCGGACGGCCTTTCGCTGCATGTCATTCCCCCTCTCTGCCTCCCCGTTTCCTGTCTCTCTCCACTATACTATCAAATAAAGGCATAAAAAGCCCAAAAAAATATACTTTAGAAAAAAAAACAAAAAAAAAACAGTCAATGCTTGGATATTTTTATGATGAAAATAATCAAAAACATTCAGTACTGGCATGTAATATGGATTGTTGGCAAGTTTAGTCGAAAACTGAAGGCATCAGTCTTCAGAGAGCCATATCGTTTGAGCCCTTGCAGATTATTTTATCTTCAACCCATTTGTCTCCACTTCTTACTGCCCCCTCTCTTCCTCTTACTCCATCTGTCTCCCTCATTATTCATCGCTCACACTCACTTTTTCGAACACTCCCCACCTTCACCACTGCCCTCTCTCACATTCAGCCAAGTTAGCTCTGCATCTTAATCCCGCTCTCTGTGTGGAGCTCATAAATAGATTACCAGGGGACTGAACACCGAGCCAGCAGAGCCTGTCAGTGATTCTGGGGATGTGGATCAGCCAAACGGTCACCCCGACCAGAACAGCCGTCCAAAAAAAAAAAGAAAAAGTTCTTCAGGATGTAAAATATTTTTTAAGTATTTGTTCATCTGGATTTTTTGAACAAGCGTCTCAATTCCAAGGCCAGACAGGTACTAGGGTTATTCAGTCATACCAGAAGTTAGTTCCTCCTCAAATCTGGGGCTGCAAAAATTAAAAAATAATCTGCGACTGTTTTGATAATCATTAAAGCCGGTTTTAAAACAATAATACCAATCGTTCCCCTGCTTGTCATTTGTGAGGATTTGCTGCTGTTCGTGGTTGTAACTTCTTTTCATTTTTAGACTGTTGGTTAAACAACAGAGGCAATTTGATGACATCATCTTGGTCTTTAGGGAACTGTGACAGTTATTTTTCAGTGTTTTCTGGCATTTTATAGACCGGCAAAATATTTTGCAAACTAATAGAAATTGAAAACAACTGTTAGTTGCAGCCTCAGTGAAATCAGTGGAGCTGGAAGCTTGTTGGTGCATTGACTACTTGCAGGTTGCTCAGTGGCTAACATTAGCTGTGGCTAGTTTGCTCTGTTAATGTTGCTTCTCATTAATGATGCGACAACGTTCATACATGATAATTGCTTCCTTCATTTTAGACTCTCTGATCCCTCAAAGGTCAACTCTGTCAATATGATTTGAAATTGATCAGTGGTGCAGAATAGCCAAAGTTGAAAGCTCAGTGCAGATTTACTATGCAGTGAAGGGGTGGAGATGAGTTTTAGCTCAAATAAACAGAACTTTACAGAAACAGTCCAGATCTTTTTTTTATTCAGAAATTCTGATTGACAGAACAGAGTCATGATTCACCCTGAAGTCGGTTCATAAAAGCATTACATTTTCTCTTCTGAAAGCCTAAGCCTGAAGATGTTCTTTATGTTTCTTACTTTCAACAATTAATTCATCCTGTCTGTCAGTGTTTGCCTATAAGGGGTACTTGTATCCCAGGGGGTATGTGGAAAGACTAGTGTAACTTGGCTAATTTGAAAAAAGAAAAAGGTTTGATTAAAAGAAAACTTGACAAATACAATTTTAAAAAAAAAAAAGAAAAGAAAACAGACCAAGCGTAAACATGTATAATTTCAGGATCACTATTCCTTGTAAGGACTCATACATCCAGGCACGGATCCAGCACAGTCACTGTGTTTTCTCTGCAGTGAAGCGTTCGTCAGCAGCTCTTTGAAGCCATCCCACCTATCGAAAGGGTGTGAGGACGGGTTACTAGAGGAAGTATTTGACACTGAATAGTGCGTATTGCACTTATGCACTTAGTGTCTTATTGACTATAAAATAAAACTAACACCTACCAGGTCCTTTTTCAGGAAAAACCACGTGGCACACATGAAGTATCACATTTCAAATTTTTGCTGCAACACAGTCTTTTTTGTTTTGTAATTTGTATTGAATAGAAGTTGGTCATTAGAGCGGCTATAGCCACAACTGACAAAAAAAGAGCATCTCAGAAGCCCAAACCACATCAACAGAATTGTTGCAGTACTGTTCGTATAGTTTGATTGACAGGTGATCTCCAGATGTGCAGCACACAAGCACCACCACGTACTGTTTTACCGACCCAAACCATAAAACAAGTTGAACTTTTGCAAGCGGCCATAAAAACCGTAATCATCATCATCCTCAGACTTTTACCTCACAACCAGATCACCCATGCAGTGTGACTGGCTCTCGCCCTGCTGTGTGAAGTCTCTCCATCCTCTGTGCTTCCCATCTGGAAATCAGCTCGTCCTCTGCTTTGACTCCGGTCCAGTCTCACGTTCACTGTGGGCTAATAAACTCTGACTGGAGACTTTCTCACTTCACAGCGTCAGGGGGCTTTGGCTGAATTATACTGTCTACAGCTGCTGGTTTGATGGAAGACTACACTAAATGTTTCAACTCCGGAGAACAGACTCCTCTCTTGTCTTCTTTTTCGTTTGTCTTCTCTTCTCCTCTTTTGTTCTTCCTCCTCTCCTTTTCTTTTCTCCTCTCTAGCTGTCTGGAGAAGTGATATCTCCGGCCCACCTCACTGTAATACCCCGGTCAAACCATTTTAAGCTCTTGGAGATTTGCTGCATACATTTTCCACAAAGCAAAGTGTTCTTTAAGCATCTCAGTGCTCCAAACTCAACTTTTGGGTTTTCACTTCTGACAAAACTTGTTATTGAAGCTGATTTTGATACTAGATGATGGATGTGACATGAGGAAATCCAGCAGCATGCCAGAGGTGAACAAGTTCACTCTCTGTCTGACTAAACACGACTAACACAGATATGATGCTGCAGCACAGTGACAAGTTGTCTGAGAAAAGGTATGTTGTAAGATACTGATTTCACCAACAATATAGTTGGCAGCTGTGAGAGACTAGACACATTCATCTTTCATTTTGTTTATGTGTTCAGTGTTGTGCAAGCCGTCGTGTTAATATTTATTCAATAGCAAAATATTTGCTAGAAGTTCAGAACTGACGCCGCATTTCTTCAGTTTTCTGTTAGTCTTTGGCCTCACAGATGAGTGTCATCCAGATTCTTTTCTTTTTTATTATAGTGCTGGTTTAAAATAATTCAAAATATTATTACTGGCACTTTGATAGCTGTTGTAATTTAATTTACAACTGAGGTGATTATTTGATTGATTGATTTGTTGATCTACATAAATATAAAAGTTATTATTTTTAAAGTCATAAATGCCAAACATTCACTAGTTGTTCATCATGAAGATGTGCTTTTCTCTGCTTTTTAATTAATGCGAAATGAATATGAAGCAATTTGAAGATGTCACATTGCATTCTGGGAAATTGCGATATGACATTTTTCACTGTTTTCTCGTCAATATTGTGATGAAAACTGATAATCACAGTCCAAATTGGATTCATCACGGATCCAAAAAGGATTCTAAATATCACAGGAACATATTTTCTTTGCACTTAGTGTTACTTGCTGTAATGCAACTGGAACCCTAGTACTGATATCTATCTTTCCTCTTCCCCCTCTCACCTCACTAACCGTTCTTCCTCCTCTCTTCTCTCCCTCCCTCAGCTTTGTTAACCGCAGGCTTTGGTCTCCCTGCGAAGTATGTGATCCACTGTAACAGTCCAGGCTGGGGCTCCGACAAGTGTGAGGAGCTGCTGGACAAGACGGTGAAGAACTGCCTGGCTCTGGCCGACGAGAAGAAACTCAAGTCTGTGGCCTTCCCCTCCATTGGTAGCGGAAGGTACTAAAAGGAACACACACACACACACACACACACACACACACACACACACACACACACACACACACACACACACACACACACACCTGACATACACCTGACATACGATGCACCGTGTAGTTGTTTGGAGGATTATTGTCATGATTTATTTCTGAGTTATACTGAGTTTGTTAGACAGTGTAACGTTATCTTAACCTCACTGAGAGTATGCAGTGTTTTCTTCATTAACAACCAGCCTGCTACACACCATGCAGGTCACTAATGTTACAGAATAATTAAGCACTTGAGTTTTCACTCAGTGGTTTGCTTGTAAGTGTAGAAATACGAACACTTTATGTTGGAGAGCAAGAGACTTCACATGAAAAATGTGAGACAGGTCGTCATAACATCAATAGTGGTATTCTTCCATCATCAGCAGTAAAATGTTGTTCTCATTTCTCTCCGCCCACCTGTACATGTAAGTCAAAACCGGGAGCTGACGTGGTTTCCTGGCGACACTGGTAAACACCTGCACTTTGAGAAGGAAAGATTTACACAAACGTGCCATGTAGCTGGAACAGCAGTAATACAGTGTGAGGGCAGCACATGCAGGTTAGAGCAGTGGTTCCCAATTTTTTTTTGGCTCATGACTCTGATGTTTTCTACTCAGCTTGTTTTGAACAGTTTTGAGAAGGTGAAGTCTCCATGATGTAACAAAAAAAGCAAAGATTTAGAAAAGTTTCCAAAATTAAACTAAAGTAAAAATAAATTAAACAAAACTAAAGAAATATAGCCACGATAACGGCGTTCATGGTGCCCAGAAGATTTATCATGATGACTTTGGTGAACTTCCTGACTTTTCCTCCAGAGGTGGACGTTTATGGTTTTTAGTAAAATGTTTAGGCAGCTATTGGATGGATAGTCATGAAATTTTGTCCAGATATTGATATATGGATGTGCCCCTCAGGATGGATTGTAATAAATTTGGTGATTCTAACTTTTCATCCAACACCAACATCAGGTCAAAATTTCCTTTTCTTCAATACTTGGGTTTATGATCAAATACCTGCAAAACTAATGACACCCCCGTCAGCCTCAGCTGTACTTTTTTGTGCTAACAAGCAAATGTTAGCATATGCTAACACGCTAAACTAAGATGTTGAACATGGTAAACATTATACCTGCTAAACAGACTGGTGTTTAGCATGTAGCTCAAAGCATTGCTATGCAGCCTCAAAGAGCTACTAGCATAGTCTTGTTGTTTAGTTTGTCTCCCATCTTGTTAATCATCTTGTTTTACAAGATGGCGCCCACTGTGGCGGACGTCTTTTCTTCATCCTCCCAACACTGTTATGCGCAATGCAATATTCTACTGTTATGTGCAATATTTGCAATACTGCACAATGCACAATGCACTTTACAACTCGTTGCAAAAATAATGCACAACATACTTTCAAAAAAAAATCTTTCAATCTTTTTAATCTTCATTTCTTAATGTCTGTGTTAAGGAGGACTAGCAAAGTCAGAATTTCATTGTACGGTGTAACCGCCTGTTTTACTGTCCGTATAACAACAAGAGTTTTGCTGTTTCCTTGTACAAACAGCTTTAAAGTGCAAAGTTTTCAGACTCTTAAAATATTAAGAGTATAAAAATATTGGACATAGGTTTGGAGAAGTTCTGAAGACTATAAAATTGTATATTTGGTCATCTTATAATCAGCGTCCTTTCCTTTTCAGGAATGGCTTCCCGAAGCAGACGGCAGCCCAGCTTATCCTCAAGGCCATATCCAGCTACTTCGTGGCCACCATGTCTTCCACCATCAAGACCGTCTACTTTGTGCTGTTTGACAGCGAGAGCATCGGGATCTACGTGCAGGAAATGGCCAAGCTGGAGACGAGCTAAAAGAGTTTGGAGTATTCTCCTCCTTGTTCCGTTTTTTTTCCCCACCCTGTTTTTTCCTTCAAGGAAATAGGAAGGTGATTACTAGTGATTTGTTAAATATGAAGAGAAGAAGAATCTTTCTAAAGGCCGGGAACTTGTTTTTGCATTATGTTTGTATTTTTCCTATATTGTTTTAAATTTCTTATTTACTTGTCTCCTCTGGCATTTAAATGTAAACGTGCACTGTTCATTATACAGTCTTTTAATACAAACAGTGGCACACAAAACAGATTCAACAGGTGAGAAGACTCACTTTAAAATTTAGTTTTCATTATTAAAAAAAAAAAAAAAGATGTTGTGAGAGATAGCTACACCTCAATTACATGGCTTCCAGAGAAGTCCGATGAATACGGGTTAATGCATGTAATGGCAGTAAAGATAATAAAGACAGCTATTCTCTTACTTTTGAGCTCAAAAACACAAGACACTTAATTATGTGTATTTTTTGGTATAAATTCTGCGTTTTGGAACATCTCTGTTGTTAATAGTACTGTATACTGAAAAGGTAAAGCATAAAGGAAAGTTGAGTTTGCTCAGCTTTGGTTTTCAGGAGACTAATGTAACAGAATTATGGAATGAGATTTTGTTTTTGTGTTGTGTGTTGCATATTCCCCTTTTTGCCTTTGTTTACATGGGCAAAAAACGTTTTCTTAGTGTGCTGCAGAGACCTTAAATTTCCCAAAAAAAAAATTAAAAAAAAAGAAGAATTGAAATATAAATACTCATGTTATATACTCCTGGTTCTAGTGCCTTGAGTTCATACTGTAGACTGAAAACCTGCTGGTTGTCATTTACGGTACAAAAAAATCTATTTATGACATGAAATGGTGAAATTGGAGAATGAAGGTTTTTGCAGGGCACTTGGTTTATATTGTGTGTTCCTATCAGTGATTATATAGATGGAGTATTTGTGAAATGTTATAGCAAAATATTGGACTGTAACATAGATTAGATTTTTATTTCTATTTTAATTTCCACACTGATTCTAAAAGGCTATGGTGATTTGAAAGAAAAAAAACTGTAAGAGTTTTTTTTTTTTTTTTGCGTGTTTTGTCTTTGTTAAGCCATAAAACTAATGTACTCATTTTTGGTGGAAGTAGAGGCTCTGCTGTTGGTTTTGGTTTCATTCTCTTTCATTCAGCTACCACTAGATGGCTCCCTGTAATCAAGAATTGGATTTCTCCACTCAGCCATTTTCTTTGCAGCAGCAGGCCTCCTCACACAGACACTGGTCGATTTGAGTTGGATTTGAATTGAGATTGACGGACATATACAAGGAACCCCGACTGCTCTGCTGCATTTGGATTTTTCAACAGTCTAACTTTCTTATGAAAAAAAATGTAAAATGCTTTCTAAAGAATTACTACAATTGATGATTCTACAAAAGGTCTGTACACACTCCGGTAATAAAATACCTTTAAAAACATAATTTTGTTCCACTTGAAATTATGACATCACTTTGTGTTTCAAAGCCTTCAAGATACTGCCAGAGTCTGTGAGCCTCATGAAATTAAAAAAGTGTGTGTGTGTGTGTGTGTGTGTGTGTGTGTGTGTGTGTGAGCATAATTTGAAGTGTGGCAGAACAAATGGCAGAGCGACATTTTACATTTAAAGTCATAGTCAAAGCCTCAGGATCCCCAGCTCAGCCGACAGCTCTACAGGCATGTGTGTTTCTGTGCCGTATCTACGACGACCAAATGGTCTCACAGTGAGGAAACAAAGTGGTTTCAATGTGAGGACTTTCTGATGAGCTATCATTTAAATTTTAAATTTTAGGGGTCACAGCTTTACCTTTTTAACTATGGCTTGGGACAACTAAGCAAGCCATTGTTGCCCAACTGGTACTTCCCCATTGATGACACACTAATTCTCACCGTTTTACATACACCCTCCAAAAGATGGAACACAAGGAAGTAAACTCCAGACGTCTCATATTTAGGCCAGAAAAACAGACAAGACCTCAGAAAATAATAAAATATAAAGAAGATTCAATCTCCTTTTAGCTCTGCTTTTAGCCTCCACCAGCTCCTTACATCCTGATTCACCACTACAAGCAACGTTTTCACATACAAGTTGTCAGCTAGCTGCTGTTAATCTAAAAATATTGATGATTGCTGCTTTAACCTCTTCCTTGATCAGTAAAACAAATGATCAGAAAATTAGCTACTAGTGAACTTGTGTAAACTGCATCAAACATTGACTCATCAAACAAGATCCTTCATGAAAGCATCATTCTGTGGCCACAAATACAAGCTGTTGGATATTAGCCTTTAAAGGCCCAATCTGTAGTTTTGTGGACCATGTATACAGTACATTGAAGTTTATCCACGAGTGAAGAAAATATTGACAAAAAATAAACATTTAGTCTATTTACTCATAAAAAAAAAAGTATATATATGTTTTTCTCCTGCGTTTATAAATGTTACCAAAGAAATACCTTAATTCTGACACAATGTTAGTGTTTAGTTTAAGTTGCTGTATCTGCTGTGTTTTGAAGATCTTTTTTCACCTTCAGATCATGAACCATGAAGTCTTGGGTTATTAGTTAAAGTTGTTCAAGGATAATTCTGAGTCTGATTTTCTGGTTTTGGCCCTTAATCCTCTCGCTTATGAGAACACTGAATCCACCAAAGTTGTTTGAGCAGATGAAGGAACGTGGTGACTTCCCTCAAACAAATTCAGATGATCTTGAAACAAACCGATCATGTATTCAGACTATTTAAACCACTTTTCTGGAAGTAAAACTGAAAGTGACTGCACCTGAACTGTAAGTCCATTTCCTAATTTTCTCTTACAGATAAGTTTGGCGAGCCAACAACTTCTTTGACAATCTTCTCTGGCTACTTGGGTTCCTCGCCTTGTTGGATTTCCTTCGGTGATGTTGCCGTGTTGGCACATCTCGGTAATTACAAGGATATAATAACTGATAGAAATGATGATCAGAAGCGAAACTGGAGTTCTGAACTGGAGTTATCCTTTGAAGAACAAACATGGTGTTTAATATGTAAAGTCCATGGCAGGTTCGGGCGGCAGCGGGCCTGCCTGGTCATCAGACAGAGCCCAGGCCTCAGTCCTGGCCTGGGGCTACACACTGGCAGGGTACACGGGAGAGCATGGAGTCAGAGGGGGGTCAGTTTCCCAGCCATCCAGGGAGGCCGGGACCTGAGACCTCCTCTGAGGGCGCCCATCTGACGCCTAATCCCCAGGAAATACAGGCAGGTTTCACTCGCCCCCCCACCCCCCACCCCCCTTCAACCCCTCCCATTGCTTTCCCTCCATCCCATCATCCATCCCACCATCCCTCTCTCTGCTTCCCCTCGCAGGCAGAAAAGCCCCGTAAATTCAAAGCATCTGTACGGGCAAGGGCCAATCCGAGGGCCGCCTTTCCCAGAGCCCGCGCAGATGAAATTTTATTCTTTGCACGAAAAAATTACAGGGGGAGGGGGGAGAAAAAACAGAAAATAAAGTAAAGCAAACAGTGGGGGAAGATCAAGGAGGAGAGGAGATGAGGGGTAAGGAGCTGGTCATCAGAGATCTGCCTCGCTTTCCAGTGTGTTCATAAGAAGAAAGTAATATTATCTTCTTTATGGCCGTGAGTCCCGACTGGAGCCTGATAACAACAGCAGTCTGCTTCCAACTGCTACTGGTTTCGGACGAGTGTTGGTGCTGAGCTCGCTGCTGAACACAAGGGACGGTATGTAGCAGGAGATTGTGTGGGTCGAAGAAAAGGCCAAGCGGCTTTATGTTGTTTTGACAGTTTACCACTTTCATTATTCTAGAAAATTGGCATCAAAAAGTAACATAGAGCCATTTTTAAAAGAGAAAATTCCAATACTGAAAAAATATGATTAAATAATGATATATAGGCCTTTCTTGTGATAATGCACAGCTGTGTGCAGCATAATATTGCAAATGCCTTTATTTGAGTTAAACGTTTCTAATGTATTATAAGTCTCTGAAGAAAAAAATATGTTTTTCGAGGCAAAATAAACATAACAAGAAATGTGTCACAAACTACACAACAGATCATATAGGGCACGTACAGGTATCTCAATCCTCCATTAAACACGCAGAAAAATGTAGAAATAAAAACAACACAACTGAGAATTCAGATGTTCAGGATTGGACCTCATCAAGAGCACGAGGGTCATTTCTGATGATTTTGGTTCAAGTGGAATAATAATAATACACCGTGTTTTGGTTGGTATTAACAGGAAATTGTACCGAATGAACAACAAAGGACGTCAATCAAAGTGAACCTCACAAAAGGAGAGCGAAGGGTTTTCTCAAAAATATTGATATTTATTTTTCTGTTCTCAGATCTTCCTGGTGCTGAGTCACCACCATGGACGTTTTTTATTTATCCATAGCCATAAGTAGCTCCTCCTTTTCCTCTTGTGGAAAAATCAAACAGAAAATTCAAAAATCAAACTCAAATATCAAAGTTTTGTAATTTTTCCAGTCCAAACAGAAGAATCAGTATGTTGCGTTGAACTGGGACACAGCTTATGTCTCCTTTAACCCGTAAGGTGACCCCCCACCCCCACCCCAAAAGGTCTCAGGACCTTTGCTATGGGAAACCTGTGCCCCAGACTACTCCTCATGTTAGAATAAGTTAATAAAAACCTCCTAATCCCTCTGCGGTGACACTGGTTTTCAAGCCGCGCAGAAAATAAAGCCTCTGTGAAGTATATTTGTGAGCGTGGTTGACGTTTTGTGCTTCTCAGCAACAGTTAAACAGTAGCCTTTGGTTGTTTCTGGTCAGAGCCGGGTTTCATGTGGTCGAGGACATAGTCGCAACGAGAAATTCGATAATTTCCAAGAACTCAAGTGATGGATTTACACATAAGGAAGAGAAAATATTGGATCTGACCTCATGTGACCCAAATCAGTTATTTTGGGAAACCGTGGAATCTGGGCTCAAAGTGGACCTGATTCAACCAGAATGAATCATCTACAGTGTAGGTTTGAGTTTCTTCGGCGTTACCGGTTGAGCCCGGTCTAACCACATGAGGACAGGTCAGATTGTGTCAAACGCTTAAGCAGAGAAAAACTGCAAACCCTACTGGCTAAGACGTTTTCCTTTCACCTCCTCTGTCTCGTATTTCCCTTTCCTCATGTCCACAGCTGCCTGCCAACATGGCATCATGGGTGAATCTCATCTCAGTTAAAAACTGTACAGCACTTTTCATTGGATTTTCTAAAGAAGCTGTGGTTGTAATAAAAAAAGAGTCATCTTTCTGCTGCTCTGGAGATTTCAATTTTTTTTTTTTATATAACATTACAAAAGGTTCCACAACATTGGTAGAGGTCCACACGTACTGCAATTGTACCTTCATAAAAAATAATTAAATTCTAAATAACATAAATGAATAAATAAATGAAGCTCATCAGTTGAATCCCCCTCAACAGTAAATGTAAATTTGTGTCAGCATCTGTGTCTTCCAGATGTTGAAATGTGAATGTAATCTGTTCCTGGCGCGTAAGATTTCCCTCTGCGTTTTTCCAACCCTATCACCAGACACAACGTTGATTTTGGCTGATTTCGCGAAACCACGATCACGTTCAATTATATTTTTTAACTTTCAATGCCAGCCTCTTTAAAGGCCCTGAAAACATATTTTCACAACCACATTCGTAGGTGAGAGGGTTCTACGTGAACAAACTATTCTCTGTTTGAAAGTTTGAATTAAAACTCCTCTGTGAACACATCTGCGACTGCTACAATCTCTCAACATTTAAGTATCTTAAATACTGTATATTATCTCTGGATCTTTTTATGTAAAGCATCTTTGAGTACTAAGAAAAGTGCAGTATAAATAAAATGTACTAAATCATCATTTTCATCGAGTTTAACTTTGATTATTGCTCATTCAGTCGTTCAGTGTTTAAGAGAAATGCTTAAGATTTGAAACCGACTTCTCAGCTGCTATGAATCATCTCTTTCTGCAACATTACACACAACTGAGGTTAAAGTTGGTTGAGGCAAAAACAATTGTTAGTGTTGGGCAATTAAAATGTGGTTATAGAGGCTATATTCAATATTTCTCATAATAACAATGTAGCCTATCAAGTGACGGTCTAATGTGAGAGAGGTTGCTCATACAGCTCACTGCAGCTTTCAAGAGTTTTCAGCTCATTGTTTAGCTGTCTGGCTAAATGAGGAGGTGATATGTCAGTGCTGTCTTCAAAACTTGTGTCCGCTGCCCACGAATGGATAATGGAGAAAAAGGAGGCCAGGGAATCATGGGAATAGTTAAAACAAACAAACAAGAAAAAAAAAAAAAGAAATCCAACAGCAACTGTCTATGAAAGACATAATATCTGTATGAGAACAAAACCCAGAGTATATTCAACGAGGTTTTAAAAAAAAATTATTTTACATTATCTGTGCAGTATCTGTATTGTTAATAAAGTCAGGGAAATGTGGTTTTTAAAAATGCTTATGCTAAAAAGGTCTGTAACGGGATATGACAGATACACGCCCATCCTCCACCCTGACACCACTATGTTCTACACCCCAACATAAAGGAGACACTACTTCATGTATTTGGCGTTGATTGTTGAAATTGACATAAATATTGAGGTGCAGAGAGGACTGCTTTTTATACTCATCCACCACCCTGACCTCAATGTTCTTACTCTGTTGCCTCGCTGCACAAAGAGAAGACTGCATCCTGCTCAGTGCTGAATTGGCACAGGATGGACCACGCTGAATAATCCAATGAGCATTCCTGGAGAAACTGGGCTGGCATTTTCAACAGGTTATACTGAAAAGGAAGCGAGGCTGTTCTCCTATGGCCTCTGTGAGCCTGTGTCCCTTAATCCCATGATTCGAGACCATTAAACAAGGCTAAAGAGGGGATATCCAACATCTACCAAACACGGGGAGGGGGTGCCACCCCCCCCTGTCCCACTGTGTCCCCTTCAGTCCTCGCTGAGCTTGAGTGCCTCCGTGCCACGCAGCTTCAGAGCGTCAGGAGATGAATTAGTCCGGACAAGGAAGGTTACTGCCTCTGACGTTCGCCTGCCACCTCGAAAGGGTTAAGTCGGATCCCAGGCTGGCCACATCACACTGTTGGGCCATTTAGTGCAGGAAACCTGATAGTTTGGTTCCTTTTGATGGCCTGATTCCCAGGCTTAGGAGAATAAATTAAATGCAATCCCCGCCGAGGCCTCAGCTGCAACGGCAGGGCATACTGATTTAGGATTTTCATCTGGGGAGCTTTTCCCTCCCTTCCCGCTCTACTCTTCCACAACCCCCACCAATCCACCCGCCGCCACCCCTGCCCCACTGAGGAAAACGGTGAATATGGTTTAAAATATGGCTTTTGAGAGGCAATAAGGAAGCCTCAGAGCAACTTTGAGTCACAGCGAGGAATCAGGGAAGGAGATGTGGGGTGTAACTGCTGTTGTGGAAAGGGAAATCAAAGGACAGGGATGGGGATGTGTCACTCGGTGGCTCAAGAGTCCGAGATTCAAACCACTCAGTCCTGATCCGCGATGCCTCGTCGAAGCGTCAGGGGCTTTAGTAGAGGCACCAGTGTTATGGCCGAGGGGGGATAACAAGCCTGTAATATGCGTTTAGACTACTGATGTGTGAGTCTGTGTCGCTTGTGTCTGTGACCAGCAGAGCTGTACGAGCCAGACGATGAAACAAGAAGGCATCCCTTTTGCTAAGTTAAGGTTTTAAAGCTGCTTAATGGCACTGCTGTATTGAGACTGAAACAGCCGGGAACGAATACGGGCTCTTACAGATTCAGTAACGGGTTTCAGTCAGCGTCTTATTCGTCAGAAGATCGTGGCACGATGCTGAGGTGTAGAGAAGTCACCAAAAATCGCCAGGCCTTCATCTTGTTTGACATCAAGCAGAGCACACTTGTGCTTTTTTAATGCAACTATACACAGTATGAGGAATACAAACACAGACTGTAATCTCAAAATAAACATTTATTTTAAATTAAATTAAACATTATAAAAACTAAAGGCTAAATCAATACTGAAAGTAAACAGGAAGTCCAATGTAGATGCAATAAAATGATATCAGAATGAATCAAATAGGGAAACAACTGTGCCAAAGTGCAGTACAAACAACGCTCTAACACATCCAAAAACTCCATCTGTGCAGCAGTAGGATGTGAGTTCAGTTTACTTATGAGCTTTCACCAGGTTGGGGACGTCTGGTGAAATACTAAGTAGCAGCTTCAGCATTTTTTTGGAGCCTGACATACAAGGCACTTAAAGTAAAACGAGTATCTTAGCTGCTGATGTTTAAATTTTTTTCTTTCAGTTGATATACAAATAAAATATCAAATGTGTTTGGTAGAGTTTCATAAAAGTAACCAAGCAGCACATTCACTGTGGTTGGAGACACCCTACAGACTTGCCATTGAGAAACGCTGATCTGCTTGTCTGATCACATACGAACAAGCCAAAAACAGAAATTAATTGCACATGCCCAAAACCAACAGCGATCCTCCACCACATCTCTAAAGCGTCTTCGGGAATTTGAATCTCATTCCAGTTACTTCTAACTGCAACAGATCCAAAACCTTCAGAGGAGTTGCTCAATGCAGCTCCAATATCCAGAAATCGTTGCAATTCTAAAAGAGGTGACAGACTTTCATAAGAAAAGAACGGTCATAAAACATGTGTTTGACCGTCTTCACTGACCACTTCCTGTGTGATTTTCCATCAGTAACCATATCTTCACAAGGATGTTATCTTGGCAACCTTAGTGAATCTTTGGCTGCGACGGGAGGCGGTTCTGTAACACAGCTCCTCTTTGTGATTCAGCCTGAGAAGAAGGGTGTATTAAAACTCTTGCATAATGTGGTGCAAGCCAGACATGTTCGATTATGAATTTAGATGAGTCATTTAACGTCAATCTAATATCAGCGAGTGAGGATAAAGATGCAGGGCTGGATCTTAGATTCTTTCTTTCTTTCTTTCTCTCTTCTCTTCTTCTTACTTTTTCCCCCTTTGTCACTCCATCTGTCAGCAGCAGACAAACATGGCCTGTGTGTACAGTTTGTTCCTGTACGATACATGAGCAGCAGTGGGTGGTCGCTGCGATGTCTTCATCCACAGTTTGGTGAGCAGTCAAACCGGAACAGAATTTCATTATAGTGGAATAAAGCAGGAGCAGTTTTGTCCACTGCGGACAGTGAGCCTTTGGCTTTCGGTAAAGTGCAAAGAATGCTGCTCCTTGTATATCCAGTTTTTGTATCTTTTGACTTATGATAGAAGGTTTCAGTTCAGCAGACGCAAAGAGAGGCTTACTCATCAGTCTGCTCACACGCAGTTCATACTGGATCCTCCAAAATAAACTTCACTTCAAATTCCCTTTTGATAACAATCTGAAGATCATAAACTTTAACACCAGCTTAAATGTTAATACAAAGTTAAGATGAATCTGGCAACCTCACTGAGCTTTATCAACAGCTGAACCTCTCAATTTTAGCACGTTTGAGCAGCTTGTACTGATGACTGTCTCATTTAGATGTGACGCAGACCTGTATTTACATACCGGGAAAAAAAATAAAAAAATTTCTTCATATGGTAAAGAGCAAATGCGTTTTACCTGATACCCTGTGGGTTTTGAAAATGTAACAGGTTTTTGAAAAGGCTGGAAAAATTCAAGGATTTTGCAGCCAACTGTATTTTAACAAGACCAACAGTCTGACCAATGTCCAATTACACCCTGAAAATCCAACGTCATGGTTGGAGCAAACGTACTGACGTTTATGCTATTTGGACTGAAGATGTGAAGTTCATTATGAGGGCGGTTCTCCAGGAAAGGCAGTGGGGTCATTGAAATCAGGTTTCACTCTTTGGATAATCAAATTTCATAGCAATCATATAGCGATCAGATTATGTGAGTGTAGCTGACATTTTGAGTTGAGGGTGGCGCTAGTCGAAATGTCAGTAGATTCAATCAGCAAAACATAGTTGGAAACGTTTGGCCTGATGATGGAACCACAGGAAAGAGAAGCAGGTCACCAAAAAAAACAAAAAAACGGAAGATTCATAAATTATGCATAAATCAGCAGCAAATTTAATGGAAATCCAACATTCAAAACTAACATTGAATTAATCTGGAAATCCGTCTTCTGTAACTTTGGTTAAAATGTGAGCTACATTTTGGATGCAAGCTGGTTTATGGTGCTAGTGGAAGGAGCAGGGGACACTAATAACATAGACACCACAAATATTCTAACTGATATTATCACATACTGACTTTCTGTGGCAACATGTTGGTCTAATCCTACATGGTGTTATTATTACACAAAATGTTGTTGTCCTATTGAATTACTAACCTTGCGATATGCAGGTTTACTCCAGTACGCTGTGTGATATCACCACACCCGTCAGAGATGTTATACTGTGTATTGTTCTGGGAAAAATATTCTTGTTGATATTATGAGATTAAGTTTAGATATGTCACCCATCCCTAAGGTATCAATATCAAATTGCATGAAAATCACTCCAGTAGTTGCTGAGTTTCAGTATATTGGACCTGCCAGTAATTAACCACAGTGGATGTATCACTTTGAAACAATACTGATGAATTACAGATTGGGTGTTTACAAGATGGAAAACAAAACAGCCAGACCATGGCAGTGAATTTCTCCTCATGGGAACAGAGGGACAGGGTCAGGTAAAGCTTCACTGGACAGTTGTAACTTGCTTTTATTGGCCATGCCGGGGTTTTAGGGTTATGCTGAGGTTATTCAAGGCTCAAACATCTCCAGACACACATATATTCACACGAGATATATGCACACAAGAGCTGTCACTTCTCTCTCTCTCTCACTCACACACACGCACGCACGCACGCACGCACGCACGCACGCACGCACACACGCACGCACGCACACACACACACACACACACACACACACACAACCCTACACAACCCTACACAACCCTACACACAGGCTCTACCTCTGTGTGTGTAGGGTTAATCTCTGGGCCAGATCAAAGGGTCAGGTCCAGGAGATAAACTCCAGCCCTGGAGGGTCCAGCCCCCTTTCTCTCTGTATATCTGCGAATCATTAAGCTCAAGGTGATTCACGGCAGCTCCTCCGAGTAGCCCCAGAGGATTCTGGGCCAGATAGAGGAGGATTTGTCCAAGCCGTTGCTGTCGACCCCGCTGCCACTCATGTTGACGTTACTGTGTCGCTCAGCTTTGAGCCTCCGCATGCTCCGAACCAGACATGAGAGCCACTCAAGACACCCCTAGAGATAAAAGACCCTTCACCCCTGACAGGATGGGATCTCGCTGAAAACACACCACGCAAATTATACTCTCTCCTGGCTTTGTATGAGGGATCTCCAAAAAGGAATCCTTTTGAAAAGGCCAAATATTCAGCCGGTTGAATGTCTGGAGGCTTTATCGGGCAGAAAATTTTCAATGGGAAGCAAAAGGCCGTGCTTGTTCCTGCTTGATTTGGAATACACTTCTAACAATGTAGAAAGGGGTGGATGAATGGGTCCATGTGTCATCGGCGCTGACATGCTAAATGAAGGGTATCAAAGCAAGGAGATTTGGCATGGAGGGAGCGCCAGAATGAGCGGGAGAAGAGAAGAACGAGGCAGACGGAGAAAGCGTACGAGACATAACAACCAAAAAGAAAGTGGTAAAGATTGGAAAAAAAGAAAATGATCTGGAAGAAGAAAAAAAAAAAAAAGGCAGCTGGGCAGCCTTTCAACAAACAGGCCGCAAAAATGTAAAGTTTCCATTATTGTGTTTTAAAAGAGGATTCGCCACTGGGGCCTCTCTGACGGAGTGTTTCTTCATCACTGTGATAGGGGCAGAGGGAGGTCGGCCCTACGGCTAATTGGGTTCCCAACCTCCTTCAGAGGAGTGAGGAGGCTCTCACCTCAGTGCTTTGACATCTTTAGAAGGAGAGACAGGTGACACCAGGGTGCCCCCCACCCAAGAAGAGAGGAAGGGGTGGAGGAGGGGAAGAAGGGTGGAGGTAGGATGAGGCTGCACCTCAGGGCGCCCTGACTCAGGTTCTTCTCTGTGTTTGTGTGAATGTTGCCTTTCCTGTCTCTCTCTCTCTCTCTCTCTCTCTCTCTCTCTCTCTGTGTGTGTGTGTGTGTCTGTGTGTACCTGTCTGCCTGTATCCATGCATATACATGTGGAAGCCTGCACACTTTCAACACAGGGAGGTGAGTGTGTGTTCTCGGTGTGCGACTGTGTTGCTCGTTCCAGGTATTCAGCAGCAGGGCGTGTAACAGGGTGTGACCGCTGCATGAAACACTGGCAACAATGACAAACTGTTTCAAAATCTCTGAGGTCAGTTGTGGTTTGATGAGATATATACAAAGGATCATTGACACATCTATAAATAGTTTAATTAAACATCTTAATCCCAGCTGTGTCAACTACACCAAACATGATGATTAATATCTAAAAGTATAACATAAACCCAAAAAACCTTTTACTTGATAAAACCGTACTCAAAACACTGAAATGTAAACTTTAATTACCCCAAAATATATTGATTATATTGTATCTCTTAAATATATTAAAACGAATAAGCTAATTCACTGAAGTAATAGTTGATCTGAATGTGCTAATGACAACACAAATAAAATATATTACATAAAAAGTGTTTGTTTTCATATTAAACTTCTCATGAGAAAGGGATTGTTTGATATTTATTCAGTTTTCTTCTCACACCTTGAAATCATTTCTATGACAGAGGAGAGACAATATTAAAGTTTCACCTTTTCCAAGTAGAATATTGTCAAAAAGCTGGAGACCATTTGCAGATTACATCTATCAGCATTTGGTTGGTGTTAGGCTGGTGTTCATTTCAAACGCTGGGTGTGACCCTAAATCCGCTCAGGCCGGTCTGAGCCACGGAGCCCCACTGACGCCACCAACCTCAGCCAGCTGATTTCCTGAAACACCAGAGGCCAGGCGTCAGATGGCAACAGATGGAGAGATGGAGATAAATGTGAACAATAGTACATAAGCTTTGCAGCTGCATCCCCGGTCTCCCCTGGCAACCATGTCTGCATCATAGGGATCCATTAGTGAAATGGCTTTTTTTTTTTTAAGATTAGCTATAGATAACATGCTGTGATTTTTATCTTAACACAAAATTTAGCAAGTTGAACAGCGTAAACACATAATTTCCCCAAATCAGCACAGAAAGGATGAAACATGATTATACGGCCCAGTTGTCATAGAAAACAATCAACAGTTACTACTCATTGTTGCTAAAGTGGTTAGGACCAATATGGCTGCAGGAGCTGGTGATATGTTTCCTTATATGAGTCAGCTGTCAGGTGTAATGCTCATTAAGCTTTTCCTGATAAAAATAAAGCTTAAAAAGAAATTACATATGTCAGCAGCAACCGATGTAATATCAGACTGTATCTGAGCCAGACAAACACCTACAGTATCATTCTGTAGAGTAAGTCGTGATGAAGTGATAGCCTTAGGGGTTTTATTGGATTGCGCTATTTTTATTTATTTTTAAACAGGATTCATACTCCGTCTGAACTGCGTGTCAGACGGTCAGATATAGTGTTGAAAAACACCTGGGCTTGATGTTCACATCAACCTCATGCTCTGATTGGCCAGCTGTGCAGAGGTGAGAGGGCAGCTAATGACTGAACTTCAACATCTTTCAACTCTCGCTTTTCGTTCTTGACTCAATTTGTCACCCAAAACAAATGAATGACCTCCAGGGAGAGAATGTTATTCAAGTATGGCTGTTGGGAACGACTACAAACACATTTCATTCCTGACATGGTTGGACAGGACGTCTTACTAACATAAACCCGGATTATCCGATTTCTGCTTGGCCACTTGGGGGCGCTGGAAACGAGCTGCACTCAACACTGTCATATCATCACTTTTCTTCAGCTGTTATGATGAACATGGAAACAGTGGCGTATTTACACATCCAGCAGAAACAAAGAAACATTAGCAACTGTTTAGCAATAGCGAGTTTTTTTTTTTTTCAATATTTTGCTTTTATGTGACAGTTGACAGCCACGAAACAAACAGGAAACACGGGTATGCACTCAACAGGTGACCCAACCACTGGGTCACCTGACACACCGTAAGTCCAATATTTATACGTTCAATATCCTTTTACCTCTCGGCTGCTAAATGCTCCATTGTTGTATGTACACCGACTAGTTGCAATTTTGTCTTGTTTGCTTTTTGGAGCTTGGCAGTAGTTTGGTTTTTAGAACAAACAGTTAAACATGGGCTGTAAGACTAAAGCAATGAGCTGAAAGACAGAGTTGGGTTATAATTCACTGTGCCTTTCACACACAGTCATTTGATCCATTGTATTAAAACATACAAATATTGACTATATTACCTTTACGCTTCACTAATTTTTGATTTCAACACTGAACAAGAGGACTCATTGTAATGTGAAATAGTTGCTATTCCTACTACCAATCAACAGGATCAATGTCCCATCTGCTGCTTTAAACTGCGTTTAGAGGCTTTCAGTTTAAAGTTTAGGTGCCACAGTGGGTAAAGTTGAGTTCCACTGGCTCTCACCAGTGCCCCGTATAAAACAATGGGGACCCACTCCCAGCTCAAAGCCGTCACAAGCCAACATGACTTTACCTGCCCAATGTGAAACGGTGGGGAGCTGAAATGAAGAAGCAGGTGTTTTACCTTGGAGTTGTTGGGCCGGTGCCATGAATTCTTAACTTAACTATTAACTTTCTTATTAAATGAAAAAATGCCCAACAACTTCATGAGATATTATTTCAATGGCTTAAGCTGAATTTCCATAAATTGACCATAGTATATTATTTATTATATTCAGTTATTATGTTATTTATAAAAATTGAAAATGAAAATACTTCCACATTATTTTATATAGTAAAAGGTTTTGTATAAAGGAGATAAGATTGATAAGAACTCCAAGAAATGAAGGTGACACCTTGACTGAATCATAGTTTCCAGTTCAGGTATCTAGAAGATTCATGCAGGTTATGATGCGGGTTTTTCATCTTGTTCTTGCATGAGTAAATTGTTGCAAAATACAAATCCTTTCTTGTTGTGTGGTTTATTGGGAGATTAAATTGTGGTATTAAAACATAAAACATGTATTATTCCTCAAGGGAAATTACAAGAGCAGAAGTTACATATATACTAATTTGTCCTCCTGTTTCCCTCATAATGTAACCAGTTAATCTGTGGTTTGTCCGGCAGGTAAAGTAATGAAACAGACAGATGATAACAGCTGATAACGGCAGATTTCCAGAACAGCTAACACTTGAAATCCAATCGGGTGTGTGTGCGTGTGTGTGTATATGTGTGTGTGTGTGTGTGTGTGTGTGTGTGTGTGTGTGTGTGTGCGTGTGTGTGTGTGTATGTGGGTGTGTCTAAATGTGAAAGTTTTTCACCAGGGTCAAATTATAAAGCTTTCATTGTTACATTACGTCACAGATCAACCATCTTTGTGGGTAAACAACACCTGTTTTAAAGGCAAACAACAACTGCTTGCGATCACACAGCGGGTGATGTGTGATCATCTCAGCCTGTGCTCTGCGTTTATGGCCTTACACCATCGTTAAAACCACAGAACAGCGTGAGCAAGATGGAAAAAAAATATATATATGCCGGATTCATGTCCACATGGACCAAAGGAGAGAGTCAACCAGATTTGTAATGGGCTTTATGTGGATCCGAAGCAGTTAAATCTGGCACATACATGTTAATATCTACTGGCAGTAACACACACCAGCACAGTTACCGATAGCAAATAGAATAATGTGTAGACCTGCTATCTTATGAGATCATCCATCAGTTAGCCACAGATACCAGTAGGAACGCCTCAGCTTGTGATTTTAACATGGCCTGGTTGACTTTAGCCCGATAACTTAAAATATAAATATTTTTCACTTTTTAAATGATCAGAGGTGTTAGACTATTTTATTGAAAGCTGATTTAAAGCTCTGCGGATCATCATACATGCAGTATTCTTATAAATTCATGCTTTCTTCAATGAAAAGGTCGAGTGAGTGACCTGACTGGACTGTGCCACACAAGAACAACAAACCGTAACCAAGACATCCACAAGGATTTTCTCCACAGATCACTTGACTGTAATACAGGTGGATGACTTTCACGCACAATGAGAAAAAGCCGTAATCGGTGTCAAACCTCTGCTTCTTCCGGATCTACACTCCAGTGTGTAAAAATAAATCCAACCCTGTGGGTAAAGCCGATATTGACGGCATAGAACAGCTCAGACTGGCTTTGCCCTGATGCCGCATAAGTCGTGACCTGTCAGCTCTCTGATCCTTACACATCCTGAGATGTGTCAGACCTTACACAAACTGCCCCGATCACACACACCGGCAGGGTGGTGTCAGTGGGATGGAGAAAACCCTGCTCTCCAATGTTGTATTCATGTGGTTAAATATGTCTGTATTTCATTGCAAAAGAAATAAAATGGTTCATCCACTGTTATTGAAGCTGTTGAATATGTTTGGAAGCAACACCCCACAGGTTTTTCATATATATAGAAGTGGAAGGTAGCAAAGTACGTTTACTTAAACCTGCATTAAAGGAGCTATTTGTAAGTTTTGCTATTACAACATAGCTAACATTGGCATTAACAGCTGTTTACTTACCAGTCTAGAAGAAAAGTAGCGTCAAGACTGCCCTGAAGAAGTAGCGCTGCTCAGAGGGTGTTTTCAATGATGGCTGAAGCTCTTGGCAAGACTGGTAAGTAAAAAGCTGTTAATGCTAACTTTGGCAATAGCAAAACTTACACATAGGTCCTTTGACCAACTTTTGGCTTCTTGCCAGTATGAAAACAAACTGTGAACACAACAGGGTCATAACATCTCTTTGTAAAGTTGATGTGGCCATTGTGTTACCAGTGACTTATCCACACATGTAGAAGCTATGGACCAACATTATCATTCATTTGGAGTCGTGTTTCCATTCACCTGGTGAATGTAAGTCCTTTTGGTCTCCACTAACTCCCCAGGTAAATATGTGGCTGTTTTGCAGGTAAATGCTCGACTATGTTCTCCTGCTATTTGCTAATTTTGTCTGTCTGTTATCTGGTGCTGAAACGCTTAAGTACAGTGGGTTTTTTTTTCTGAAAACAGCTGCCTATTACTGCTGGAAATGGCACTGGAAAGCTTGAGGTGAAACGTAGAGTCTGGTGGGAATCGTCTGTGGGTTTGTCAAGTGACCCGATTAAGGTAATACAGACACTGGCTCCATTTTTAATGAGAAAAAATTGACTGGAACATCTTTAAGTTGCTTACTATGTGCAAGTACTGCAAAATTGCACGTGAGTATTTTAATTTCGTGCAACTTGAGAACGATTTTACATACATGTGCACATTTTAAAGGAACACTCCAGAAACTTACAGGCAGAGGCTGCGATATCCTAACTCTCTGAATCATATAGTTCCCATGATGTAACTCAATTGCATCTTTCATCAGTTCCTTCATTCCTTGCTAACACCTACATCTTTCACACTTCAGTGAAATTAGTGTTATAAAAAAATCAAGTCATTAGCATTTCAAAAAATGATCAAAACTACCTGTACATAACTGGTTCTTGAAGCATAGTAGATGTGTCACACAGATATCTCAGCTCAGTTCAGACAGAGTGAGGTAAGAAAACGTCCCTGAAGACAGATTATGTCTGAGAAAATCTTCCCAGGAAGATGGACAGGTGGAGCCAACCTGGTGGTCTTTGGCTGGGATGGGGGCAGAGAGAGGTGTGGGTGTGGAAATTGTATGTCTGGATGCATATGTAAACCTGTTTGTGTGTGTGTGTGTGTGTGTGTGTGTGTGTGTGTGTGTGTGTGTGTGTGTGTGTGTGTGTGTGTGTGTGAATTTTTGCGCAAAGTTGTGTGTCTGCGTCGTGTCATCTTTCTGTGCTTGCTCAGGCCACACATGTACGTCTTTGTCTGCGTATTTTGGGTGTCAGGGTCTTGACGCTTTAAGCCTTTTCCCTTTATGCCTTCAGGAAGACAGCAGGACCTTAGGCTTTAACCTGTCCTACACCCACACAGACCCAGAGTGTCTGCAGAGCTCAAACAACAGGCCCGGGTGTCATCTATTCCCCCTTTGAGTTCAAAGTCCAGCAGAACAATGAGACACAATTAGGAGCTTACAGGCCTTTCGCTGCCGGGTTCACAGAGACTGACGGAGGAGCACATGTGTGTTTGTACTTAAGTCTGTCTCTTAATGTCGGCTTCCTTTTCTGTTCTTTACCAAAGAAGGTGTTTTAAAAAGGACACAATGTCTATCAAACAAGACTTCATCAGGGTTAATGGAAGTGTTGTAATTCTGCAGAGTGGTGGGGATCAGGAGTAGTCCTCACAAATTCCCATTAAGATGATTACTTTAAGGGAAACTTGGTGGTCTAAGAGGAAAGGGGCTCATTTGATAAATGAGCGTGCAGATAAAATGTATGCAACGCCAGTTTACTTGTTTAAGAAAGCATTAAATGTGAAGAAAGGCAATGAAAAGAGCACTTTAAAAACATTAATAAAAATGGTGAAAGTGCTAAAGTGAATACATTTAAAGATTAGAAGTCACAGATGTTGTTGTTTCTTCCACAGGGTGAAAAACACCTTCTGTTTAACTCTGTTTAAAAAAATTTAAAATGCAGGACTAGCTGACGAGAACCAATGACTAATGTAAAAACAAACAATCAACAATTAACAAAGGAATTAAAAAAAAAGAAAGATTTCTGATGAAAGTGAAGAGAAGTTTTTATGAAGGCTGTAAATTCTGCCCTGTTGAATGACTGTTTTACACTTTCATTACTGCCTTGATAAACACTGACTCATTGTTGTTGAAATTGCTCCCTTCTATTTTTTCTATTAACCAATCAACTAATTAGTCTATAAAAGGTCAGAAAATTATTTTAAAAATATACTCTGATAGGTTCCCACAGTCCAAACTTCAAAACTGAAAAATGTTCATTCCTCATATTTATTCCTCACAGCTGGAAGTAATGAATGTTTTTTTTTTCTTTTTTTCCTGATTTAAAATGATCTAGGTTGTTGATCAACTATTCGACTGATTCATTAACCATTTCAATTGTAAGTAGCTCACTTTTTATATGAATAATTTCTTTGTTATCCACATACAGTTATAATATATAATACATACATACATACACCCGCAACACGTGTACACACACACACACACACACACACCAAAAACCTTACCCCCATCACCCATTAAGCATATTGTCCATGGTGTCCCCTCTGTCTGCGTCCCAGTCATTGTGTGCGTCCAGTGTAACTGGAGACCAGTCTAGACTGGCTGGCTACTGGCTCTAATCCTCAGAAACATGCAGCTGAATCAATCTGAAACCAGAGAGCTGCCCGCCGTCACCCCTGTTAGCAGCCCGACAACACAAACACTCATTCATTAGGACAAACATACAAATAACAATCATCTCCCAACAGACAGGAGCTCACATCGCTGCTCTGATGTCAGCCTGACTGGTTTCAGTGGTGGTAGTAGTTGTGGCGGCGGTAGTTATATTAATGCAGCAGTCGGAACAGTGACCGTGGTAAATGACACCAACACTTCTAACTTGCAACTACCACTCACAAAACAGCAACAGCTTCATAAATAATCCACTAATCATAGGTTTTGTATATTGTATTACTCAACTAATTGATCTGTTTAAAAAGTAATAGATAATTGATTAATGGTTTAGATCATTTATGAAGCATTTTGTTGAGTTGAAACATTCATTGGGCTCAGCTTCTCAAAGATGAGTTAACTTCCTTTTTCTGTTTCATCCTGCTGTCCATTGAGTATCTTCAGGTTCTGGACAGTTGGACACACTAAACAAACTTTGTAAGATGTCTCCTCTCACTCTGGAAACTTGCGATGGGCTTTTGTCACAATTTTGTAGATTAAAAAAATGAATCAAATAATCAAAAATAGTCAACAATTTAAATAATAATGACAGAAATTATCAGTTGTTAATCTATGATATGGCACCAATCACAAACAGACAAGCAGACAAGAGCTGCGTTTGAAGACCGATTGCAGCGCAGCGGCACAAATAAGCCGTCCCATTTCGAAGGCTCCTGCAGCCGAGAGATGCCGCCATCTTTTCCTGGGCCCAACAGATGGATCCTTCGAGGCCCAGCCTATCCCAAGATTCATTGCGCGCAGCTGATGAAAATAACATGGCAGCAAACAACCCCTGACACACAACCCCGAGGATTACCCTTGTGTTTCAGCTCAGTCGAAGTGCTAACAGTACAACAAATGTTAAAATCAAGGGCCTTAAAAAAAAGAGTTAAAAAATAAAAGATGTATTATCAAGGTTGCTACGGCTACACCTTCGTACGGCCTCTGAAGAATTTGGCCCCTGAATTGGATACAGCTAATAATCATGTTACAGCTGAGAGGCTGCTGTTACATTACGAGTGCAAACACTGACTGATTTACAAGTTCAGTATTAGAAGATGGAAGGTCAAAGTTGATACAGATTGTTTAGCCATTTTGTAGTACTGTAGTAGCAGAATTAGTAAAATATCAGAGGAGACGTTAGACATTATTAAGACCAGGAGGACTAGAGTGAAAATATTGAAGGAATATGAAAATTATTCCCGATATTGCTTAGTAATAGTTAAGTATAGCAGCATGCGGATCAGGTTTTGGACCGGTTAAACCTTATGAAAGAAAATTATTACGTGAGACGGGTTAAAGATGTTTTTCCAGGATCCAAGCCTGCTACACTCAGCATACTGTAGGTTCCACTTGTTACCCAAGCTCTGTTAGAGATGAATAGTAGAGACGTGTTGACTGCAGCTTCCACAGCTTTCACCAAAACTGATCTCCCTACTTAAAGTGTTTGGCACAGCTGATCTAGTGTAATTCATGAAAACTGGAAACAAATGGAGCCTTAAACAGCTGGATAACTTGTGGTTTGTCATTTAAACAACATTTTTTTTCTGGATTCTCCCACTTCAAAGTTATAGTCACTGTCTACATGGAAATGCATCTGAAACATAACCCAGGCAGAGGAATGTGACTTTGGGAAAGGCATTTTCTACTGGTGGAAGAAGGAGCAGTGTCATGTTTGGCAGATGGTACCAAGTCAGCTACTTATGACAATTGATTTTGTCACTTCAAAGCTGCAACTACTTCACACATGAAATCCAATCACTTCAGGGGAACGTTTCATCAAGAGAAAAGAAGAAAAAAAAATAATCAAATTGATCGAAGACTAAAAATGTTGATGAGCAGAAACATATGGTGAGAAGGCCACAGGTGACCATTGTCAATGTCAGCCAAGTCTAGACCTCGTGGAGCACCCCCCCCCATCAGCCTGACGGAGCTCAGATCATCTTTACGGCCACGTTCTTTCATTCTACAACATGACACTGAGGGATGATGGGAAGGAGAGAGCAGGGCAGGAATGGAGCAGATGGTATGACAGTTAGACATGGTGAAATGACTCTCCATCTTAGCCATATAACTTGTATGTCATTTGTCTTACGGCTTTTCTCCCTCGCGGTCTGTGTCTCTGTGTTTCAGTCAAAAGATGAATCTGTTCCAGAGGAAGCGCATTAGCTTTCAACTGAAGCCTCTGAGCCACAGACTTGCTGTCCCATAAGAAGAAAGGTCACTGTAAGACAAGAAGGATTTCTTTACTACAAAACGTGACCAAGAAGATTTAAAAAAAAAAAAAAAAACATATTTGGACGAAGATTAGGAATAAAAAATGGTCAGGACGTTAAGTTTTTAAGTATTAACTAAGCAAAGACATGTTTGTCAAAATATATAAGATGACTTATACATAAAATTTACTCTCTGGTATTTGTGTAACCTATCTGCTGTTACCTGCTCATTTGCACTACTGCGTGTTGTACACGTATGTTTTTAATGGTGTGTTTTGTTATGCCTATTGTATGTATTTCTATTGTACTTTTATGGGCGATGCCTAAGACAAATTTCCACTGAGGTAGACAATCAATCAATCAAAACAATCAATCAATCGAGTTTTCAGTGACAGCATGAGACAAAAGGCAAATACCAAAATGACTGATTCAGGATCAGCAACAAGGCCCCATGGTTCACCACTGCACCCACCCACGAGATCCAGACACTCACATTAGTTCATGGTTGTTTATTTGTTAGCAGCCATGACGTAAACAGGCACAATGGGCAGACAGGCCCAGGAGGTTTTCATGTTGGGACGAAACAGGCCTGTCTGGACACAAAGTCAGAAGTGTTTCCTAATGGGAAAAAAAACACAGTGAGCGGTTAAGGTTTGTTCCTGTATTGGATTATTTTCGTGCTTGCCGTATCTCTCTGAGTCTTAAATATATATTATTCAAGTAGGACTACAGCCCCACTCATGGCTCTGAGAGGCACTTTGAGCAGAATGCTAACAAGCCGACGTCAGCATTGTCAGGAAAAGTCAGAGCATCCCAAAAAAGTCTGTAGTGAATTTCAACCCAAGCCATGAAAAAAGATTTCAGTCTGCATGAAAAGCAGAGGACAGACCAAATATATTATATGGTAAAACTGTGTACCAAAATGAATATCTAAAATCTGCTAGTTTTAGCGCTGCTCTCTGTCCACTGAGCCAAACACAACCACGTGAAAGTCTCTCTGCAGCACCCACCCAGCTGAGAGCAGAGAAGACTGTAACACACGTACACCCAGTTTGACTTCTCTCCTCACAAAGAACACATCATGGCCTCAGAGGATTGAGTTGTGTTTACACTATGACACCCTCCCATTTCCCCCCATCTCGTGTCAGCCGGCCATCCCTGCCTGTTTTGGCTGAGGACAGCTTGTTTTTCACTGTATATCCTCTGCCAGCAGCGTGGCTCCATCTCTTTCTCTGAGCGGACATGAAAGCGCCGGGGTCGGACGTGTATATTTGACTGAGGGGGTGACCACTCCGAGCCGGTCAAGATAAACCAACACTGCCTTCCTCCCTCTGCCCTCCCTACTTTCCTGCAAGCCCTCCATCCATCCATCTCTCCTCCTCTAATTTCCTCAAACCCTCCTGCCCTCCCAACCCTTCTTAAGTCAGGCCAGATCATTTCAATCTTTCCTCCTACTGTTGTTTCATTGTCAGAGGATTCAAGTTTCTGAAAAACACTTGCATGAACCTTCACATTTAGTCCTCATCATCTTTTCAGTTCACTGCATCTTCCAGTTTCAGCGTAACATAACAGTGGTTGTATTTATGGTCCACATTGTGAGAAAAATCTTCTTGACCCAGATTTTTTTATTGACACATGCTGCTCATTTGGTTGTTTATTCAAACACAGCTAAAGTACGACTGGTGTCTAGCTGGTTAAATAGTTTTTTTTTTGCTAAATGTTTTCATTTGTTGTTGATTTTACTTGGTTGGTGGTTGTTTGGTCATCCGCTCTTGTGGAGTGATGAGGTGGTGGCTGAAAACACTGCTGCTGCTGCTGCAGAGACACAGAGGATGTGTGAGCCAGAGAGGGTTTTAAAGTGCTTCCAACAGGTGTGAGAAATCAGCTGCTAATAGCTGAAGGTGCTGCGGATCATCTGTAGATTACACAGGAAACAGCAGCGGACAGAACGGCAGCTGCCGCTGAAGACAATCCTGACAGAGATCATGTCACAGCTGCTGCAGAAACAGAGTCACTGAAGAAGGTACACTACAGCATGTCCATGTGTCTTATACCATAACTGTAAAAGCTCGTAAATCTGAGCAGGAAGTGGGCACACACACACACACACACACACACACACACACACACACAGCTTCCTCTGTTTATGAGCAACTAAAGTTTAAACAGTTTCTGTCAAGTGGCCCTGGCGCTCACCCCACACACACACACACACACACACACACACACACACACACACACACACACACACACATACTGTATGTACACATATAATTACTAGGAAATGTTTAAAATATGCACAAAGGCATGGACACACACTATATACAATACACATACCCCTTCTGCTGAAGGCTCAGCAGCACAGTCACACACACACACACACACACACACACACATATGGAAATAGACAGCCACACACTCAAATACACAACATACAGCGGAGGTCTGGGTCAAGTGCTGTATTTGAAACAAACACTTCAGCTGAGAAGGACAGGCTGATAAGAGCTGAATGAAGCTCAGTCTGACTATATCCGTGTGTGTGTGTGTGCTGCGGTGCTCTGAAGCTTGCTATATGTATTATTGAGCAGATACCTGATACACACAGTGCTGTCAGAACACAACCCAGACCACAGGTGAATGCTGAATACTGGACTGAATATAAAATGACCTTGAACCTCAGTTTTTGAATAAAGATAAGACATAAATTGGGACAGATAAACACAGTAAGCGTATAAAAATGATAAAAAAAATCTTCAAACATCAAATGTCACAACATGAAATAAATTTTATAAATTATAATTTTTTTAAAATAATGTTACCATAACCCTAGCTTTTCTCCTCAAAGTGCGGTGGCCCTGAGAGCTCAATGCACTGCAACTTATGAAAACACGTGCAAATACATAAACGCGCTGCAAATACACACAACACAACGGAAGCGTTTCCAGGGGACACTCAAAAGTGACAAACCTGAATTGATGGTGTGAATTTACAGCTAACATTTCAAGCTTAATTTGCAAAGCAGAGTAACAAATGGTGGAAACAGTTATTTTGATGTTGCTTATACAATCTTTCTCTTGCAAAATGAAAACTGCGAAGCTACATTGTGTGGTGCGGGGTTTGCAGTCAGTGATGGTCAAAGGTCACTGTGTCTTGGTGTGTGCAAAGTTATTACACATTTCCAGATCTTTCTTTGAAAACGAAAAACTCAAAATAATGAGACTTAATCATACCTAGTGTAACCAGAGATCAGTGAAAGACCAACAGGAAGAAAGAGCGTGAGGGACGAAATAGAGAGAAAACTACTGGAGCCTCGGACTCAGTGAATCCAAATCAGGGTCCCCCCCTAATCACGCACCAGACCCATCCCATTGAGAAATTGCACTGTTTGTAATTAATGCTCAATTAAACTTGACATGGTCGCCCCAAATCCCCTGTAAGGTAACGGATTAGTCTGCACAGCTGGTCCACATTGGCCGGACTGAGGCGGCCACTAGAGTTACCTTGTTAAGGTACATTCCCTTCCTCAATGATAGTATTTATGAGATTTGTTTCATCCCTCTCGGCCCCTGACGGACCCACAGAGACAGAGAGAGAGGGAGGAGAGAGAGAGAGAGAGAGAGAGAGAGAGAGAGAGAGAGAGAGAGAGAGAGAGAGAGAGAGAGAGAGAGAGACGCTTTAAACACATACTGCTGTAACTTCACCATTTGATTACACAAGAAGAATCACTAACACTTTGTAAGCACGCACACACGCACACATGCACACACACACACACACACACACACACACACACACACACACACACACACACACACACACAAAGGAGGAAAGAATCCGGGGAATCCATCTGCAGATGTATTCATCTGAGCGTGTATTAACTTCTTATTAACAACACATGGCATCTGTGGAGAGAAACTGAAGACCGGGGGCTCATTTTCTGCCACGACGATGAAATGCAGTGACGGAATCTGCTGAGCTGTGATGCGTTTTGGTGAACAAGGGCCTTACTGACGTTTTAACCGGACTGAATGTGCCGTGTGGAGGTGGTGAGGGCTTTGTCCTCACTCTCGCAGTGTTTGCTGTGGCATTAGATGGGCAAACAGAGTGCGTGACACCACTGACTTGTTTGTGAGAGAGAGAGAGAGAGAGAGAGAGTGCTCATTTGACAGTGAAGGTGATGAATATTGTTCGTCCACCTCCACTGCACATTGTAAAACAGCAGCATGCATGTAGTTTCATTGTCCCAGATAATCACTGATTAATCTACAGTAGATACAAAACAATAATCTGTACCACCTCACTGCTGTATAGTAATATTGAAGGATTTTTTTTTTTGAAACCTTCATCTAGTCTCTTCTTACTAGATCCTAAATCGGCTTCATGACAGCAACTTGTGGGGTGCCAGGTTGTGATACCTGTGGTATTTATCCTAATCTTACGCTTTAAAGAGCAATTCATCAGCAGCTGATAATCTTGTTTTTGTTGACCTCCAGTTGTGTAACTTCTCACCTTGCTGCAGTGATGTAGAAGTGTATTCCAGGGTGTGTCAGTACACTGTGACATCACTTCTGGGTGTGGTTACAGGTGAGACAGGCAGAGGTGCAATATAACACAGCCACAGAGGGCAGTGAAATACTGCTTTTCAGCTTGGTATTGAATGACTCTTGAATTCATCATAAAGGTTCCTCTTATGATCCACGCTCGTGTGTTTATATACAACTGAACTGCAACAACAAATACATTTTGCAGTAGCTGCATTTTCTGAATGAATGAATGAATGAAGCTTTACATTTACTAATGAATGCAGAGTCACCAGGAAGTGGCTGGAGGAGAAGGTGGACACACAGAGCACATGACTGCAACACCAGAGACTGGAGTTTGCATCCAGAGTCATGTCTGTGGTTAAGTCTAGGTTTAGGTTTAGGCAAAGTTTTGTGCTCAGGTTTAGGCAAAAAAAAAAAAAAGCACTGTGGTTAAGGTTATGAAAAGATCATGATCGTTTTTGGTTTAATGTAAATAAACATGTTGTGTCTGAAGTCACTGTGAACTTTTACTGTATTAAACCAGACGATGACCTTTTCAAAACAATGACCACCTGCAGTGCTGCGAGTGCCGACACATAACCATAAAAAGTGTAATAATCCTGTAGTCACTCCAATACATTCAGTATCAACATATTACAGCTTGCCAAATACATAAATTAACAACATATCCTCATTATATTAACAGAACACGCAATCTGGTCATAGTTATGTGGTGTACAACACTTATTTACTCTTGTGGCAGATTAGCTACATTTCTATTCTTATTAATGTTAGTAAGTCATTAACAACTTATGTAATATATAGTACGTCACCAAACCTGAAGTTATAAAACCAGCTTTTAATCAAGAAAACTTTGCAAAGCTTTTTCCTTCAAGACCAAAGAGATTTTCACAATGTGGAAACCATAAAATGCTTTTTTTTTTTTAAATGGTTTATTATCATCTATCAGGCGTAAATAAATTTTTTCTAATCATTGAAAAAGCCATTAATCACGGGGAATAAACCTTTTTATCGAGTCTTGAATAATAACCCAAAATGGAGGCTAGACAGACAGTTAAATCATTATTAAATGCTGTTGGAGACTCAAAATGTTTAAAAATGTCCTCCATTTCTTTCCCCTTCATTCGTCCCTCACTCAGGATCGACCTGCATTCACCTGCTCTGTGTCTCTCTGAGGACATTCCAGCGTGTAGTTTTATAGGCATACCTGTGTGTGTGTGCGCGTGTTGTGTTTGTCGAGGGGTCTTGGGTATTGTTGACTCTTGGTGAATGGTTACCTCCTGGCGTTGTGTTACGACAGGAACTTCGGCAGCAATGTGCTTATCAGAGAGAAAATCATCACAACAAACACCTCGGCTGTCAATTCACCGAGGGAATCCGTGGCGATCATTATTGACTCACTGGCAGAGGTTACATATGCTGGTTATTGATCAATTTAATGACCTACATGTCAAGGAAGGAGGTCTTTAATCATTAATCTTAATGTTTCCATTTGGAGGTTCATCATATGAAGATCTTTGCTCATTTCTGATGGCGTAAGGGCAAAAATAAGCACATGTGTGTGTGTGAGTGCTGGTCTGTCTTCCTGTTGGCACATGATGATGATGTTTTCTCTCATCACAGCCGAGTGTGGAACCTGCTCTCGTGTTTGGACGGTGATGAAGTTGTGTGTGTTTGCTTGTCATGAAGGATACAACAAACCCTGCATTTTCTAAACCAACAATCCCACAGTCTTCCTGCTGAGAGGCTAAACGGAGGCTAAACCCGGCTCAGCTGCACTCCGCAACCTGCTAAAAATGGCAACACGCCGCACTGCCAGTAGGAAGTTTGTGTCGCTGCATGTTAATGACTTGAACGTCATCCAGTGTAATGCCACAAAATCTTACAATACAATATCCAAAAAAAATAGAATGATTTATCTTTGTTATGGTTTATGTTTAGCCACTCAAAAATCCTCAGTTAAGGTTGGGCGAAGATCCAGGTAAAGGGTGAGACAAGATGTGTTTACTTCATGAGCATTAAACTGAAACCACAGGTGCTTTTTTTGCATTAACCCAACTCCACGTAGACTAAGTCCTGCACTTTGTACTCGCACCAGCAACCTTGACCGCCTCCTTAAGACGAGCAAATGACAGCTATTACACCTCCCTCAAAACTTAGGGAAATAAATGCCTTTTTCAGATTGATGTTAAGAGTCCAAAACCCAAAGGTGTTAAAATACAGCAACAAATCAAAACTCAAACCAGCATCACTTTTGCCTGAATTACTTAAAACGATTGTTGATCGATTTCCTCTCAACCTGGCAGGTAATTTACCAACCTATATGTTATTACACAATTTATTAACAGTCAAAAAAACGAGTTCAAAGTCAACAAGTCTTCCTCCTCCCGACTGATCCAAACTTCGCACATTTCCGAAAAGAGTTGATTATATTTTAAGAGTGATGGCTGTTTGACCCTAAATAAAGAAGTCAATTAGTTGACATGCTTTTCGTAATACCCCTAACATCACCGCCTACAGCTACTGTGCACACACCGTGTTAACAAATCTCTCTGAGGGCAGTGTTCACGTTGTCTCAATATTTTGCCTGTGCATCACGGCCTTTACAGGAAGGTTAGCGGTGAGAGTCGGGTCAGAGGAGGCTGTCTGTCAGCTGGACTGCTGCTTTTCCGCCCATATCCTCCCCAAGGTGTTAAAATGAACCTGACATGGGTGACATGTTAGTATGACATGTGTGGCGTGGGGGGGGGGGGGGGGGGGGGACGACACACACCGCTCTAGGGCGTCCGGCTGCTGCAGCAGCGTCTGAAAACTTAAACACAGGAGCTGGAGTTATGCGTCATTATTCTGGAGTGACAGAAGAGATGTTGTAATGTGTGTGTGGGGAAGTGTGTGTGTTGACACTGTGTAATAGTATAAAAAAAAAAAAATTATAAAGTATTTTTAATGAGCACTCACAGCCCTGAGGCTACAGCGTCAGACTTAAAGCTCTGATCTGATCTGATCTGATCTGATCTGTGTGCTTAATGGTCTGTGAGAGAATCCCTTCACTGTCTAAGAGATAACATCATTGGGACTTATGTCTCCTCATGTCTTTTCAAGCTAGCGGCTGCAAACTTACACTCACACAGATAATAGTGTTCTTCAAGGCCAATGTTGATGCTTTTAGACAAGAGAGACGTTTTGATGATGATATTTTTTTTTTCAATTTTAAGTTTTAAGCATTTAGTTTATCAGCAGGAACTTAATAACATGAATGTCACTATAGTTTTACAGATGTTGACTACTAGAATTCAATATATACCTACATATATTCAAATTTCAAGGCAGCCCAATAGTTGTTGAGATATTTACACACTCCAGTGTAACGCAGAATGCTGAATCTAATTAGCTAATTAACAAGATAATTATTTTCACTGGTAGTTCATGTTTTTGTAAACAGTAAAGCCTGAGCAAATGTTTCGTCAGATCTGCCTGATGAGAAATGGGATATTTTTACATCCAAAAACTGTTAGTCATTTTTGACTTAATATACAGAATACTGTAGAGAAATGAGGTAATTTACATACGGTTTAAATGTGATTTGTTCCAGTACGTCGAGCCCTGGATTTTAATTGTTAGCAACAAGCACAGCGTCTACAGCAGATTCAGACATAATAAAAGCTGCAGGAGGCTCACCGGCAGCAAACAGCAGCACAAGGTAACTGAGAATTTTGGACCTAAAAAAAACATGTAACGTTACATCAGTGAACTACACACGCAAGCTTATGAATGGCAAACAGCCACCTCTGTGATATCAAAATAAGGAAAATGCTCAGTCTCAGTCAGGAGTCACTTTCAGTACGAGGGTCACCGAGGTCACTGAGGTCAATGTGTTATGACTTTCTTGTTTAGAAGAACTTTCTGTTTCTTAAGTTTTCTGAAATTGCAATGGATACAGGAGCTATTTCATGCCGTGTATTTTTTTTTTTCTTTTATGTATTATATGCATTTGGTTTTGTGTTGGTTGTTGTGCGGTGCAGTTGTGTTGCATATTGTGAGACTCATTGTCATTGCAGTATTGTTTATGGATTTAAAGGGACCCCAGCGTGGCTAATGGAGATCTAACTAAATAAAGAAATAAATGTGTGCCCAAAATACAAAACCAGCTTTTACTTTGGACGGATATACAAATACAGTGTTTTCGTCAGTTGGAATTATTTACAATTACACCTCAAATTTGTTTGTAAAAAAAAAAAAAAACAACAACTTGGAGTCAATTAAAATCTTGTTCCCCGCACAGCCAGCGCCACCTCTCCGCTTACAGACTCATGTTGTGATGAAACATCATGTGTTTAAGAGAGGTTGTGTAACGCAGCGGCCTCCCACCGCTGTTGCTGTCTGAGGGGATGGGTTTGTGAGTTACTGTTTTCCAGAGTCTTAGTGAGGGTGGGAATGTTGTCCTTATCTGATCTGCATGTTAACATGGAGGAAGCCATTGACTGTCAGCGGCTGCTTGTGTAAACCAGGCGTGGAGCGTCGGACGAGAGGAAGTGTCAGCTAGTGTGCAGAGCAGGCTTAAAAGTATTTTCAATTCATGCTAAAAAGGTTTCAGGAAAAAATCAGTTGCTGACAGATTTCATTGATTTGTGACGTAAAGATAAAGAATATGATTTGATTTAAAGAATATATATATATATATATATATATATATATATATATATATATATATATATTTGGTATTGTCTGTTTGGAACTCTTTTTAATCACGTGATAGTTTGATGAAAACAGATGCAGAATCAACATTAATGTTGGTGAGGACATTGACTAAATAAGAATATGACAGTAACAGCACTGAGACAAAAACTCCATCGATTGATTAATCAACAGTAAATCAACAAGTATAAGTGATTATTTTGTGTGTCTTTGGGTTTTGTTCTGCTAGTCTGACAAAACAAGGTCGTTCAAGACGTCGCCACAGATCAAATGATTAGTCAATTAATTGAGAACAAACTCTGCAGATGAATCGATAATAAAAATAATTGTTAGCTGCAGACCTCCTGTGAAGGTCAAAACAAAAGAGGAGCTGATATTTGTTGGCCAGCTTACAATGAAACTATCGTGTCCAAACCTGAGCAGAGGTTTCTGGGTAAATGAGGACTTTCAAACATCTTGCCAAACTGACTTATCTGTGTGTTTTGCAAATCCTTTTTATGCTTTGTTTGAGATGAGGATTGCATCATGGGACAACCGCAGTGTTCAGACAATAACTGGAAAGTACCTAAAAAAAATTACAGTTTCGTGTAAATGTGCGTCTACAACTTGACTGATCTCTAAACAAGTTAAAATGGTCGCTCGGTTTGTAGGAAACAAACAGATCAGAGTTTTAACTCGTTGCACGGATCTAAATGTCTCAGAGACAGACACCACATTCTGTGAGCTTCATTCCCTCTGTTGAGATCCTTCAGGTGGCATTTGCTCCACAAACAGTTAAATGTGTTCTGTGATCCCGTGGAAATGTGGCCTGAAACAGCACAGTCAGCTCGTACAGGTCTGTGCATGAGGGCAGAGCCACGTGAGAAAGAGCAGCCATTACAATGTCCCATAACCAAGTACGAGTGTTGTTATATTGGGTGCTATCAAAATACTGTTCATCTTTATATTGTTATTCAGTCTGTAATCAAATTGGATTATACCTCTGCTATGCCTCAGAAACAAGCTTGTATTTAGTTTGTTTTATTTATTTGACGCTAACTCACACACAACTACAAAGATGTCAAGGACAAATAGCACAGATGGAAAAGTCAGTGACAACAAGAACCAACCTAATAAACACCTACAGTGTACTGTATCATCATCCAAAAAAATTAATTACAAAATTGTTTCATTTTCTCCATATTTCTGCATGTTTGATGCTAAATCGGCTGCTAATAAGATTATTATGTACTGTAAGTGTAGCAGTTGTTCACAAACAGATGCAATAAAAGAAAAAAAAAACAGAGGCTTAAGGCAAAACTCAGCAGCAACTGTAATCATTTTTAACATCTGGATTTGCCTCTATGACACAAGTGAGGTTGTTCCTTCAGAGAGAGGAGGAGGGGGAGGATGGTGTGAAGGCTGGACGCCTCCCTCCTCATCCCTCGTTAGTTAGGAATTTGTTTACCCTCCGTCTAGAGCCCTGACCTGTAATGGACCACGAAGCCCTCTGGTCAACACAGGATTACCCAAGAGCCTCTCCTCAGGGCGAGGACCCTCACACACACACACACACGCAAACTTCACACTGGGCGATAGGCCGCCTAAGCTGCACTGATAACAACCATTACTAATGGCAATTAGCCCATTAGATCCTTGTTAATGTCCAATGACTTGGAGATAGTTTGGGTGAATGAATCTAGGAGGATTTGGTCTACGTGGCCTATCTCGCATTACCTCTTTGTCCTCTCTGTTTCTATGAATCCCTGTTCAAACAGCGGCAGATGACCATTTCCTCATAGTTTGCCAGCAGTGATGTGGTTTTAGGAAGTTGGTCGATGAGTGCTTTGGAATTTATGACATGCAAGAATTTAGATATGAATAGGTCACGAGCAGAAAGAGGTGCTGACTCTGTGTTTGACTTAGAAAATAAACTGAAGCACTGGTTCCTTTAACGGTTAAAAATCAGGCGCAGGAGTGGATGAATTCATTATTAATCTGGGATTAGGGTTAATTAGAAATGAGCAGAGGCACACTCCTGATTTATATTGTGCACAGACACAGAATTAAATAATTGCTGAAAAGTAAATCAACTCAGCAGCAGTGTAGCAGCCTGTGACACCTACTTGCCAGCTCTTAATGCCAATTTCCATTTTTAACAATCACCATTTAGCCTTCAGAATACACAAACACTGACTGTGCTGCTGAACACCAGGAGCCAGACTAGCTGAGTATCTAACCTAAGTACCTGACGCTTAAGTGGTGATCTTTAAATTTTGTTGCTGTGTGTAGGGTCTCTCCACCTCGGGCTCCATTAGAGGACTTTGTGTTAATCCTGCAGGGATTCTGCCATCCCCCTGCCGCCCCGGGCCTCTATGTGGGAGATAGGACGGCCCAGGGATGGTATGAAGGCTTGGAGGGAAGCCCAAACACTGCTAAAAAAAAACTCACTGGCCTTTTTTTTTCTTTGCATCCCTCCCGTGTGCAAAGACAACACACACATACCTGTTTGATGAATGGGAGTTTCTGCCCAGTTTACTCTGCAGTGAAAACGCCTTGGAGTGACTCGTTCTGCATACAAAACGAAGCAAAACAAAACAAAACCCACACACACACACAAAAAAAAAATGAAATAAAAAGAAAAATCAAGAAACAACAGAAAATGTAAGTGTGCAAATGAGCTTTACGTTCCCTACCAGCAATGCATCAAAAATGTGTTTAATGCATGCAGCTCCCTAAAGGCCAAGCTGCCGTTGTTTCAGGGCTTCTTAAAATTTCTGCTGTAAAAAACGTCTCCATAGACCTATTTTGGTACACAGCAGCATTGTTAGCCGAGAAATAGCTTTGTGCTGTATTCTCGTGTTTTTGGCCTCAAGGATAACAGAGGTGTAAGGCTTTTGTGCTCTGTGTGTGTGTGTGTGTGTGTGTGTGTGTGTGTGTGTGTGTGTGTGTGTGTGTGTGTGTGTGTGTGTGTGTGTGTTGTTGTTTTTTTTTTCACTCTCAGTCGGCGTCTCTGTTCCTCCTTGGTCATAACTTTGACAGCTAACAGTTCACCTCTGGATAAGTGCTGTTTGTTTAATTGCACCCTACAGTAACAATACTGTTTGGGCCCAAATTGAGAGCTATAAAGTTCTAATTAATTCAGCACATTATGTTAAACCATAGCAAATCTCCAAAGACTGCTTTCTAGCTGCTAAAGCTTACTGGGTTTATGTGATCGACCAACACATGACCTTTCTTTAAAGGAACATGCTATGTTCTTATAAATACACTGTTGCCCATAAAGTTGGAATCATTTTGTTTTCAGACACAATCCTCTGTTTATTCCTATTTAAATGCATCAGTAATCACTTTGGAAGAGATTGACTACTAAAGTTTTGAGAAGATATACACTTTATCTGTCAAGAATAAATCACATTGTCACAATCATTTCATGGAAAGAGGTAAAAAAATATATTTTATTCCAACTTTATGGGCAACAGTGTAGTTACATATCATATTACATTACATACAACATTTTAATCTTACAGCTGGTTGAGGTAGAGCTCATATATTTTATAGATTAATCATGTTTTGTGAATAAATTCTGCAAATTAACTACACAGCCATTAATATAGTAAAGTGAGAAAAGCATAAAACAAAAAGAACTTGAGTAAATAAGTACCTCAAAATTATACTTTAGTGAAGTATTTGAGATAATGTTGATTACTCTCCACCGCTGATAACTTTATATACTATTAAGAGTATGACCCAAT